>NC_034012.1:5855746-6148852 GCF_000346465.2 Prunus persica | reverse complement strand
TACATACCATGCTACTTAAAGGGTGTAGCCTACCTTTTCATTAAAAAAAAATTAAAAAATTGAAAAAAAAAAAAAAAACTGAGTATAGCCGCGCGGCTATACTATTTTTAATATAAAAAGGCGCCACGTGTCGACTTTTTAAAAAACACCGCGTATAGCCGTGCGGCTGTACTATTTTTTGGTCTTAAAAAAAAGGAGCCTCCAGCGATTAGGCGCCACGTGTCCCCAAAAAGTATAGCCGCCCGGCTAGACTATTTTTCAAAAAGAAAAATATAGTACAGCCGCACGGCTATACTATGTAAATATAGTATTTAATAAATAAATAAAAGAAAGAAGGACCCTCCAAGTTGCATTAGCTTGTACTTTATAGATATTAATTTGCTAGTTTAAACATATCCATATTTTTAAACTTTATACTTTTCAAAAAAAAAAAAAAACACATGAACACTTCTCCCGACGAAATTTCGTCGGCAAAGATCTATGCCGACAAAATTTGCCGGATTAGGTTTACCCCGACGAAAATATCTTTGCCGACGAAATTTCGTCGGGAAAGGTCTTAATTTTAAAAAATAAGTATAAACTTAGGATGTTAGGTTAATTAATTTTTAAAAATTTTATTTTTAGTAACTACATAATATATTTGGAGATTTAATTAGCTGAATTAGCAATTATATTTTAATTATTATTTATTTAATGACTGATTATGATTAAATATTTTAATTAACTTCATGAATTATATTACTCAATGAATAGTAATTCAATTTTCTCTTCTTCTTTTTCTCCTTTACTAATCAAAGTAATTAAAAAAGTGAAATACATACCATGCTACTTAAAAGGTGTAGCCTACCTTTTCATTAATAAAAAATTGAAAAAAAAAAAAAAAAAACTGAGTATAGCCGCGCGGCTATACTATTTTTAATATAAAAAGGCGCCACGTGTCGACTTTTTAAAAAACACCGCGTATATCCGTGCGGCTGTACTATTTTTTGGTCTTAAAAAAAAGGAGCCTCCAGCGATTAGGCGCCACGTGTCCCCAAAAAGTATAGCCGCCCGGCTAGACTATTTTTCAAAAAGAAAAATATAGTACAGCCGCACGGCTATACTATGTAAATATAGTATTTAATAAATAAATAAAAGAAAGAAGGACCCTCCAAGTTGCATTAGCTTGTACTTTATAGATATTAATTTGCTAGTTTAAACATATCCATATTTTTAAACTTTATACTTTTCAAAAAAAAAAAAAAACACATGAACACTTCTCCCGACGAAATTTCGTCGGCAAAGATCTATGCCGACAAAATTTGCCGGATTAGGTTTGCCCCGACGAAAATATCTTTGCCGACGAAATTTCGTCGGGAAAGGTCTTAATTTTAAAAAATAAGTATAAACTTAGGATGTTAGGTTAATTAATTTTTAAAAATTTTATTTTTAGTAACTACATAATATATTTGGAGATTTAATTAGCTGAATTAGCAATTATATTTTAATTATTATTTATTTAATGACTCATTATGATTAAATATTTTAATTAACTTCATGAATTATATTACTTAATGAATAGTAATTCAATTTTCTCTTCTTCTTTTTCTCCTTTACTAATCAAAGTAATTAAAAAAGTGAAATACATACCATGCTACTTAAAGGGTGTAGCCTACCTTTTCATTAAAAAAAAATTAAAAAATTAAAAGAAAAAAAAAAACTGAGTATAGCCGCCCGGCTATACTATTTTTAATATAAGAAGGCGCCACGTGTCGACTTTTTAAAAACACCGAGTATAGCCGTGCGGCTGTACTATTTTTTGGTCTTAAAAAAAAGTAGCCTCCAGCGATTAGGCGCCACGTGTCCCCAAACAGTATAGCCGCCCGGCTAGACTATTTTTCAAAAAGAAAATATAGTACAGCCGCACGGCTATACTATGTGAATATAGTATTTAATAAATAAATAAAAGAAAGAAGGACCCTCCAAGTTGCATTAGCTTGTACTTTATAGATATTAATTTGCTAGTTTAAACATATCCATATTTTTAAACTTTATACTTTTCAAAAAAAAAAAAAAACACATGAACACTTCTCCCGACGAAATTTCGTCGGCAAAGATCTATGCCGACAAAATTTGCCGGATTAGGTTTGCCCCGACGAAAATATCTTTGCCGACGAAATTTCGTCGGGAAAGGTCTTAATTTTAAAAAATAAGTATAAACTTAGGATGTTAGGTTAATTAATTTTTAAAAATTTTATTTTTAGTAACTACATAATATATTTGGAGATTTAATTAGCTGAATTAGCAATTATATTTTAATTATTATTTATTTAATGACTGATTATGATTAAATATTTTAATTAACTTCATGAATTATATTACTTAATGAATAGTAATTCAATTTTCTCTTCTTCTTTTTCTCCTTTACTAATCAAAGTAATTAAAAAAGTGAAATACATACCATGCTACTTAAAGGGTGTAGCCTACCTTTTCATTAAAAAAAAATTGAAAAAAAAAAAAAAAAAACTGAGTATAGCCGCGCGGCTATACTATTTTTAATATAAAAAGGCGCCACGTGTCGACTTTTTAAAAAACACCGCGTATAGCCGTGCGGCTGTACTATTTTTTGGTCTTAAAAAAAAGGAGCCTCCAGCGATTAGGCGCCACGTGTCCCCAAAAAGTATAGCCGCCCGGCTAGACTATTTTTCAAAAAGAAAAATATAGTACAGCCGCACGGCTATACTATGTAAATATAGTATTTAATAAATAAATAAAAGAAAGAAGGACCCTCCAAGTTGCATTAGCTTGTACTTTATAGATATTAATTTGCTAGTTTAAACATATCCATATTTTTAAACTTTATACTTTTCAAAAAAAAAAAAAAACACATGAACACTTCTCCCGACGAAATTTCGTCGGCAAAGATCTATGCCGACAAAATTTGCCGGATTAGGTTTGCCCCGACGAAAATATCTTTGCCGACGAAATTTCGTCGGGAAAGGTCTTAATTTTAAAAAATAAGTATAAACTTAGGATGTTAGGTTAATTAATTTTTAAAAATTTTATTTTTAGTATCCACATAATATATTTGGAGATTTAATTAGTTGAATTAGCAATTATATTTTAATTAGTTTATTTATTTAATGACTGATTATGATTAAATATTTTAATTAACTTCATGAATTATATTACTTAATGAATAGTAATTCAATTTTCTCTTCTTCTTTTTCTCCTTTACTAATCAAAGTAATTAAAAAAGTGAAATACATACCATGCTACTTAAAGGGTGTAGCCTACCTTTTCATTAAAAAAAAAAAAAAAAAAAAAAAATTTAAAAAAAAAAAAACTGAGTATAGCCGTGCGGCTATACTGTTTTTAATAAAAAAGGCGCCACGTGTCGACTTTTTAAAAAACACCGAGTATAGCCGTGCGGCTGTACTATTTTTTGGTCTTAAAAAAGGAGCCTCCAGCGATTAGGCGCCACGTGTCCCCAAAAAGTATAGCCGCCCGGCTAGACTATTTTTAAAAAAGAAAAATACAGTACAGCCGCACGGCTATACTGTGTAAATATAGTATTTAATAAATAAATAACAGAAAGAAGGACCCTCCAAGTTGCATTAGCTTGTACTTTATAGATATTAATTTGCTAGTTTAAACATATCCATATTTTTAAACTTTATACTTTTCAAAAAAAAAAAAAAAACACATGAACACTTCTCCCGACGAAATTTCGTCGGCAAAGATCTATGCCGACAAAATTTGCCGGATTAGGTTTGCCCCGACGAAAATATCTTTGCCGACGAAATTTCGTCGGGAAAGGTCTTAATTTTAAAAAATAAGTATAAACTTAGGATGTTAGGTTAATTAATTTTTAAAAATTTTATTTTTAGTAACTACATAATATATTTGGAGATTTAATTAGCTGAATTAGCAATTATATTTTAATTATTATTTATTTAATGACTGATTATGATTAAATATTTTAATTAACTTCATGAATTAACTTCATGAATTATATTACTTAATGAATAGTAATTCAATTTTCTCTTCTTCTTTTTCTCCTTTACTAATCAAAGTAATTAAAAAAGTGAAATACATACCATGCTACTTAAAGGGTGTAGCCTACCTTTTCATTAATAAAAAATTGAAAAAAAAAAAAAAAAAACGCGCGGCTATACTATTTTTAATATAAAAAGGCGCCACGTGTCGACTTTTTAAAAAACACCGCGTATAGCCGTGCGGCTGTACTATTTTTTGGTCTTAAAAAAAAGGAGCCTCCAGCGATTAGGCGCCACGTGTCCCCAAAAAGTATAGCCGCATAGCCGCCCGGCTAGACTATTTTTCAAAAAGAAAAATATAGTACAGCCGCACGGCTATACTATGTAAATATAGTATTTAATAAATAAATAAAAGAAAGAAGGACCCTCCAAGTTGCATTAGCTTGTACTTTATAGATATTAATTTGCTAGTTTAAACATATCCATATTTTTAAACTTTATACTTTTCAAAAAAAAAAAAAAACACATGAACACTTCTCCCGACGAAATTTCGTCGGCAAAGATCTATGCCGACAAATTTTGCCGGATTAGGTTTGCCCCGACGAAAATATCTTTGCCGACGAAATTTCGTCGGGAAAGGTCTTAATTTTAAAAAATAAGTATAAACTTAGGATGTTAGGTTAATTAATTTTTAAAAATTTTATTTTTAGTAACTACATAATATATTTGGAGATTTAATTAGCTGAATTAGCAATTATATTTTAATTATTATTTATTTAATGACTGATTATGATTAAATATTTTAATTAACTTCATGAATTATATTACTTAATGAATAGTAATTCAATTTTCTCTTCTTCTTTTTCTCCTTTACTAATCAAAGTAATTAAAAAAGTGAAATACATACCATGCTACTTAAAGGGTGTAGCCTACCTTTTCATTAAAAAAAAATTAAAAAATTGAAAAAAAAAAAAAAAAAACTGAGTATAGCCGCCCGGCTATACTATTTTTAATATAAAAAGGCGCCACGTGTCGACTTTTTAAAAAACACCGCGTATAGCCGTGCGGCTGTACTATTTTTTGGTCTTAAAAAAAAGGAGCCTCCAGCGATTAGGCGCCACGTGTCCCCAAAAAGTATAGCCGCCCGGCTAGACTATTTTTCAAAAAGAAAAATATAGTACAGCCGCACGGCTATACTATGTAAATATAGTATTTAATAAATAAATAAAAGAAAGAAGGACCCTCCAAGTTGCATTAGCTTGTACTTTATAGATATTAATTTGCTAGTTTAAACATATCCATATTTTTAAACTTTATACTTTTCAAAAAAAAAAAAAAACACATGAACACTTCTCCCGACGAAATTTCGTCGGCAAAGATCTATGCCGACAAAATTTGCCGGATTAGGTTTGCCCCGACGAAAATATCTTTGCCGACGAAATTTCGTCGGGAAAGGTCTTAATTTTAAAAAATAAGTATAAACTTAGGATGTTAGGTTAATTAATTTTTAAAAATTTTATTTTTAGTAACTACATAATATATTTGGAGATTTAATTAGCTGAATTAGCAATTATATTTTAATTATTATTTATTTAATGACTGATTATGATTAAATATTTTAATTAACTTCATGAATTATATTACTTAATGAATAGTAATTCAATTTTCTCTTCTTCTTTTTCTCCTTTACTAATCAAAGTAATTAAAAAAGTGAAATACATACCATGCTACTTAAAGGGTGTAGCCTACCTTTTCATTAAAAAAAAATTAAAAAATTAAAAGAAAAAAAAAAACTGAGTATAGCCGCCCGGCTATACAATTTTTAATATAAAAAGGCGCCGCGTGTCGACTTTTTTAAAAAACACCGCGTATAGCCGTGCGGCTGTACTATTTTTTGGTCTTAAAAAAAAGGAGCCTCCAGCGATTAGGCGCCACGTGTCCCCAAAAAGTATAGCCGCCCGGCTAGACTATTTTTCAAAAAGAAAAATATAGTACAGCCGCACGGCTATACTATGTAAATATAGTATTTAATAAATAAATAAAAGAAAGAAGGACCCTCCAAGTTGCATTAGCTTGTACTTTATAGATATTAATTTGCTAGTTTAAACATATCCATATTTTTAAACTTTATACTTTTCAAAAAAAAAAAAAAACACATGAACACTTCTCCCGACGAACTTTCGTCGGCAACGATCTATGCCGACAAAATTTGCCGGATTAGGTTTGCCCCGACGAAAATATCTTTGCCGACGAAATTTCGTCGGGAAAGGTCTTAATTTTAAAAAATAAGTATAAACTTAGGATGTTAGGTTAATTAATTTTTAAAAATTTTATTTTTAGTAACTACATAATATATTTGGAGATTTAATTAGCTGAATTAGCAATTATATTTTAATTATTATTTATTTAATGACTCATTATGATTAAATATTTTAATTAACTTCATGAATTATATTACTTAATGAATAGTAATTCAATTTTCTCTTCTTCTTTTTCTCCTTTACTAATCAAAGTAATTAAAAAAGTGAAATACATACCATGCTACTTAAAGGGTGTAGCCTACCTTTTCATTAAAAAAAAATTAAAAAATTAAAAGAAAAAAAAAACTGAGTATAGCCGCCCGGCTATACTATTTTTAATATAAGAAGGCGCCACGTGTCGACTTTTTAAAAACACCGAGTATAGCCGTGCGGCAGTACTATTTTTTGGTCTTAAAAAAAAGGACCTCCAGCGGTTAGGCGCCACGTGTCCCCAAAAAGTATAGCCGCCCGGCTAGACTATTTTTCAAAAAGAAAATATAGTACAGCCGCACGGCTATACTATGTGAATATAGTATTTAATAAATAAATAAAAGAAAGAAGGACCCTCCAAGTTGCATTAGCTTGTACTTTATAGATATTAATTTGCTAGTTTAAACATATCCATATTTTTAAACTTTATACTTTTCAAAAAAAAAAAAAAACACATGAACACTTCTCCCGACGAAATTTCGTCGGCAAAGATCTATGCCGACAAAATTTGCCGGATTAGGTTTGCCCCGACGAAAATATCTTTGCCGACGAAATTTCGTCGGGAAAGGTCTTAATTTTAAAAAATAAGTATAAACTTAGGATGTTAGGTTAATTAATTTTTAAAAATTTTATTTTTAGTAACTACATAATATATTTGGAGATTTAATTAGCTGAATTAGCAATTATATTTTAATTATTATTTATTTAATGACTGATTGTTGAACGGAAAATTTTCACAAAAAAAAAACAATTAGCCAAGAGTTTGACTTGGTTTAGAATTGAATTTGTTTTGTCCCTGCAATCTTATCAAGAAAAATATTTAAAAAATAAAATAGATGTATTGCAGTGGTTTCGAAACACCAAGAGATAAGTATCTCAGTTGAGAAGTGGTCATCAGCTGGAACTCAAACTCATCATAAGATAGCCTCTATAAGAGGCATGACACGAGGGGAAAAAAAAAGAAAAAAAAACGCAGGGAGGAGAACAGCAGGAGGACAGAAAAAGAGCAGAAAGGAGAACAGTCATAGCAGGAAGAAAAATTAGCAAGCAGCCTTGAGAAAGAAAAGAGCCATTTCAAGGTAAAAAGATTAGTTCCATGGCACCATTTTCTGATTTTTTGCTCAAGATTTCAGGTTCCATTCAACTCAAGGGTTCCTGACCATGATGATTTCTATCATCATAAAAAGGTCCACATAAATTCTTGGCTATGATGATTGAAATCATCATAACCAAGGAAGAATCTCTCCGAGGCTTGGCTCCGCTCAAAGAACTCCAGCAGTGTTTTCAGGTTTGCCTTACATGATGATTTCAATCATCATGTTTTATGGCATACTCTAGTCCATCATGCACCACCAAGTAAGCTCTTCCAGGAGCAAAGGGTTTGCTGCCTGCAAGCCAACGAAAAAAGCCAACAAACAGCCATGGAAGAATAGCCAATGACGTGGGGGTCATTATGAAATCAAAAGCTGAGGGGAAGGCAGCCATGAGGTTGCAAAGAAAAAAAGGAGAGTGCACGGCAGTGTTGAAGAAAAAAAAAAGGGCAGAGTCGTGAGGCTGTGGAAAAAAAAGCTTCTGAAACAAGGACATGGACAATGGTACAGCAACAGCAAACACAAAAAAAAAAAAAAGAGCTGGCAAGGCATGTACCACAAGTTCTCTCTTGGGTTTCTGAAGCAAAATGACAGGTGGTTTCCTCCACCAAACTCCAAAGCCTTCAAGCTGGCAGCACAGTCTCTGCATACAAAAGAGAAGACAAGAGGTCAGAGGCATGGAAACAGACAAAAGAAAAAAAATAAGAGGATGATGCATGAGGATGCTACCACGTGGAAGACAAAACAAGAGAATGAATTCTCTCTAATTGGCAGCAGAGGTCAAGCAAAGTCTATGGTTTGATAAAAAGAGTTCTTTGCCTTAGTTTACTGTGGTGCGAATGTATCTATTTAAAAAAGAGACGCATAATCCTATTCGGAAAAGGGCCTGTTCTTCTTGTGCTTTTTGTGTTTAGTTGCAAAGAGACAAAACAAAAGGAAGGCAGCCAGAAGAAAAAAAAAATTTCGCACAGCCCCTCCCTCTCTTGAATGATTCTCTTGGTCTATTTTGACTGAAAATTGAGTAAAGGAAAAGAGATTGGCAATAGGGAAATGATTGCAACAGTAGACAAAAAGAAAAGAAAAATAGGTAACCTAGATTTGTCTTTGGTTTCTGAAGCAAGAAGACAAATTGCTCTCAAAGCTCTCAATGTGGCCGACGGCAAGGCACCTCCTTAATCTTGCATATCCAAAGAGAGAAGTCAGCCGCATGGAAACAAAAAAAAACTGAAATAGAAGAAGAGAAAGAAAAGGAAGATTATGGGTTTGGGGGTTACCGTGTGAAATCTTAGAAGGAAAGAAACAATTTGTTGCTTCTTTTGATGATGCAGCAGATGTCTTGGGGAAGTCTACGGGCTGGTCTGGAAAAGCAAATATATCAGAAGCTATCGCTTTGTTTGCTGGTTCCTTCAAGTTGCGGTCCACATATACCTTTTTAAAAGAAATCCTTGTGGACTAATCCTACTCGGAAAAGGTTCTTCTTGTGCTTCTTGTCTTCAAATTCAACAAAGAATGATATGACTTATCCATACTTCACTGGATGAGCCAGCAATTCCAAATCAATAAGGAGTTTAATCCATACTTCACTTGGAGAAGGATTCCTATCCCTTGGGTGTCTTGATCAAACCAACTGGTTCGAACCACTGATGTTGCTAAAGCAATTAAAACAAAGGGGGTGTGAAGTCTGCCACTTTGCTACAAGTTTTGGGATTGCTAAATTCGTATTTGCTCCACTAAGTCACATACATGAGGCCAGGAGGAATAATGGATGATTAAGCCTTCTCTAGTATGTGCGGGCAGCTCTGAAAGCCAACTCAAATGACAAAGCAAGTAATATGATTGGTGAACAGCTATTTACAAAATAGTTTAAACACACCACCTAATATGCCATTCAAGAATTCCCAAATACAAGGCTCAGGGGGTCAATTTATTCCAATTGCTGTTGTTAGCATCTAGAAAGCTAAAAAGATGTGATGTAGGTCCGGTTCTACCAATTAACTAACTCATATTTGCTTTGCCAAGGCAAATAAAAATTGGAGAGAAAGCTCTTGCGGTGATTAATCCACCACATGAAATATCAAAAGGAAAGAAGCAGCACGGTGATTTCCTTTTGTGATACGGTATGTCTCAAAGTTTCACAGGCCCACATACTTAAGCAAGTTCGAGAAAGCCAAAACACAAGACTTCACTCCTGGAAGGGTCTCCATCTTAAGTCCGTCTACAATAGTGTAGTTCCGCTCAAATTCAAAGTTGAGTCAATCAAGGACTGCCAAATCAGTTAAAGTGGGCTTCATGGGTTTGTTGCACAAAGTGACAAAGACCACGCAACAAGTCCGGAGGTCAACGTAAAGCCTAAGTTATGCCTAGTAAAATATTGGGCTATCAAGTGAAAGCAAATGTCTCATACCCATGGGGCTTGTCTCACATCTCAAGACCAAGCGGTGAATAATTTGTGCAAAGTCTCAAGTCCACAAATTATGGAATAATGGGCTTAAATTCTAAAATGCCCATTAATTCTTAAATCAACAAATTGAAGCCGAAGTGGTACAAAACCACGTCACAAGCTTAAGTGGTACAAAACCACGCAAATTAATTTGCGAACTTGGAACTACGTCGGTTTGATCCCGTCAAGGGTACGTAGGCAGTCTAACATCTCAATAGACGCAACCGCAATCAAATCTAAATATCTGGTTTATCTTAACCAAATTTTGCCAAAACACTTTCCCAAACGTTATTGTCAATGTTTAGGAAAATTTAATGGGATAATTAAAATTACTCATTATTTTTCTTGGACATTGACAACAACGCAAGTGGTACAAAACCATCCAATTTTCCATGGGTCATCTACCCATGAAAACTCTAATGAGATTAAATCCAAGTCTCTCAAACAGAAATTCTCAATTAGTGGGCCACACTTACCCGTTAATTTCCAAATTCCGAACTACGTTGGTTTGATCCCTTTGAAAGGGTACGTAGGCAATCTAGAGATTCAATCTAGATGCAACCATCCCAAATGCAACCCCATATCGAATCCCTGGTTTATTCAGCTAAATTCACTCAAACACTTCTCAATACAATTCAAATCAAATTTCCCTCGCAATGAGTCATTTATTCATTGCGATTCTTTGAACTACGAGTGGCTTGATTCTCGCAAGGGATACGTAGGCATCCTGAGGTTGGACTTGGGAGCAGTTGCGAAATCAAACACACACGTTCTGTTTCTTTATGATGGAATCAAAGGGTGTTCCCTTGAAGCAAGGGATTGTAATTAAGAGACTTGCGTCTCGAATGGGTCGAACCTAAAATAATAAAACCCCGTTATTTAATTAGTGGTGGTGAAATTATATTAGGAGGATCACATTTTCCTTCAACACTGATTATGATTAAATATTTTAATTAACTTCATGAATTATATTACTTAATGAATAGTAATTCAATTTTCTCTTCTTCTTTTTCTCCTTTACTAATCAAAGTAATTAAAAAAGTGAAATACATACCATGCTACTTAAAGGGTGTAGCCTACCTTTTCATTAAAAAAAAATTAAAAAATTAAAAGAAAAAAAAAACTGAGTATAGCCGGCCGGCTATACTATTTTTAATATAAGAAGGCGCCACGTGTCGACTTTTTAAAAACACCGAGTATAGCCGTGCGGCTGTACTATTTTTTGGTCTTAAAAAAAAGTAGCCTCCAGCGATTAGGCGCCACGTGTCCCCAAACAGTATAGCCGCCCGGCTAGACTATTTTTCAAAAAGAAAATATAGTACAGCCGCACGGCTATACTATGTGAATATAGTATTTAATAAATAAATAAAAGAAAGAAGGACCCTCCAAGTTGCATTAGCTTGTACTTTATAGATATTAATTTGCTAGTTTAAACATATCCATATTTTTAAACTTTATACTTTTCAACAAAAAAAAAAAAACACATGAACACTTCTCCCGACGAAATTTCGTCGGCAAAGATCTATGCCGACAAAATTTGCCGGATTAGGTTTGCCCCGACGAAAATATCTTTGCCGACGAAATTTCGTCGGGAAAGGTCTTAATTTTAAAAAATAAGTATAAACTTAGGATGTTAGGTTAATTAATTTTTAAAAATTTTATTTTTAGTAACTACATAATATATTTGGAGATTTAATTAGCTGAATTAGCAATTATATTTTAATTATTATTTATTTAATGACTGATTATGATTAAATATTTTAATTAACTTCATGAATTATATTACTTAATGAATAGTAATTCAATTTTCTCTTCTTCTTTTTCTCCTTTACTAATCAAAGTAATTAAAAAAGTGAAATACATACCATGCTACTTAAAGGGTGTAGCCTACCTTTTCATTAAAAAAAAATTAAAAAATTGAAAAAAAAAAAAAAAAAAACTGAGTATAGCCGCGCGGCTATACTATTTTTAATATAAAAAGGCGCCACGTGTCGACTTTTTAAAAAACACCGCGTATAGCCGTGCGGCTGTACTATTTTTTGGTCTTAAAAAAAAGGAGCCTCCAGCGATTAGGCGCCACGTGTCCCCAAAAAGTATAGCCGCCCGGCTAGACTATTTTTCAAAAAGAAAAATATAGTACAGCCGCACGGCTATACTATGTAAATATAGTATTTAATAAATAAATAAAAGAAAGAAGGACCCTCCAAGTTGCATTAGCTTGTACTTTATAGATATTAATTTGCTAGTTTAAACATATCCATATTTTTAAACTTTATACTTTTCAAAAAAAAAAAAAAACACATGAACACTTCTCCCGACGAAATTTCGTCGGCAAAGATCTATGCCGACAAAATTTGCCGGATTAGGTTTGCCCCGACGAAAATATCTTTGCCGACGAAATTTCGTCGGGAAAGGTCTTAATTTTAAAAAATAAGTATAAACTTAGGATGTTAGGTTAATTAATTTTTAAAAATTTTATTTTTAGTAACTACATAATATATTTGGAGATTTAATTAGCTGAATTAGCAATTATATTTTAATTATTATTTATTTAATGACTGATTATGATTAAATATTTTAATTAACTTCATGAATTATATTACTTAATGAATAGTAATTCAATTTTCTCTTCTTCTTTTTCTCCTTTACTAATCAAAGTAATTAAAAAAGTGAAATACATACCATGCTACTTAAAGGGTGTAGCCTACCTTTTCATTAAAAAAAAATTAAAAAATTGAAAAAAAAAAAAAAAAAAACTGAGTATAGCCGCGCGGCTATACTATTTTTAATATAAAAAGGCGCCACGTGTCGACTTTTTAAAAAAACACCGCGTATAGCCGTGCGGCTGTACTATTTTTTGGTCTTAAAAAAAAGGAGCCTCCAGCGATTAGGCGCCACGTGTCCCCAAAAAGTATAGCCGCCCGGCTAGACTATTTTTCAAAAAGAAAAATATAGTACAGCCGCACGGCTATACTATGTAAATATAGTATTTAATAAATAAATAAAAGAAAGAAGGACCCTCCAAGTTGCATTAGCTTGTACTTTATAGATATTAATTTGCTAGTTTAAACATATCCATATTTTTAAACTTTATACTTTTCAAAAAAAAAAAAAAACACATGAACACTTCTCCCGACGAAATTTCGTCGGCAAAGATCTCTGCCGACAAAATTTGCCGGATTAGGTTTGCCCCGACGAAAATATCTTTGCCGACGAAATTTCGTCGGGAAAGGTCTTAATTTTAAAAAATAAGTATAAACTTAGGATGTTAGGTTAATTAATTTTTAAAAATTTTATTTTTAGTAACTACATAATATATTTGGAGATTTAATTAGCTGAATTAGCAATTATATTTTAATTATTATTTATTTAATGACTGATTATGATTAAATATTTTAATTAACTTCATGAATTATATTACTTAATGAATAGTAATTCAATTTTCTCTTCTTCTTTTTCTCCTTTACTAATCAAAGTAATTAAAAAAGTGAAATACATACCATGCTACTTAAAGGGTGTAGCCTACCTTTTCATTAAAAAAAAAATTAAAAAATTAAAAAAAAAAAAAAACTGAGTATAGCCGCGCGGCTATACTATTTTTAATATAAAAAGGCGCCACGTGTCGACTTTTTAAAAAACACCGCGTATCGCCGTGCGGCTGTACTATTTTTTGGTCTTAAAAAAAAGGAGCCTCCAGCGATTAGGCGCCACGTGTCCCCAAAAAGTATAGCCGCCCGGCTAGACTATTTTTCAAAAAGAAAAATATAGTACAGCCGCACGGCTATACTATGTAAATATAGTATTTAATAAATAAATAAAAGAAAGAAGGACCCTCCAAGTTGCATTAGCTTGTACTTTATAGATATTAATTTGCTAGTTTAAACATATCCATATTTTTAAACTTTATACTTTTCAAAAAAAAAAAAAAACACATGAACACTTCTCCCGACGAAATTTCGTCGGCAAAGATCTATGCCGACAAAATTTGCCGGATTAGGTTTGCCCCGACGAAAATATCTTTGCCGACGAAATTTCGTCGGGAAAGGTCTTAATTTTAAAAAATAAGTATAAACTTAGGATGTTAGGTTAATTAATTTTTAAAAATTTTATTTTTAGTAACTACATAATATATTTGGAGATTTAATTAGCTGAATTAGCAATTATATTTTAATTATTATTTATTTAATGACTGATTATGATTAAATATTTTAATTAACTTCATGAATTATATTACTTAATGAATAGTAATTCAATTTTCTCTTCTTCTTTTTCTCCTTTACTAATCAAAGTAATTAAAAAAGTGAAATACATACCATGCTACTTAAAGGGTGTAGCCTACCTTTTCATTAATAAAAAATTGAAAAAAAAAAAAAAAAAACTGAGTATAGCCGCGCGGCTATACTATTTTTAATATAAAAAGGCGCCACGTGTCGACTTTTTAAAAAACACCGCGTATAGCCGTGCGGCTGTACTATTTTTTGGTCTTAAAAAAAAGGAGCCTCCAGCGATTAGGCGCCACGTGTCCCCAAAAAGTATAGCCGCCCGGCTAGACTATTTTTCAAAAAGAAAAATATAGTACAGCCGCACGGCTATACTATGTAAATATAGTATTTAATAAATAAATAAAAGAAAGAAGGACCCTCCAAGTTGCATTAGCTTGTACTTTATAGATATTAATTTGCTAGTTTAAACATATCCATATTTTTAAACTTTATACTTTTCAAAAAAAAAAAAAAACACATGAACACTTCTCCCGACGAAATTTCGTCGGCAAAGATCTCTGCCGACAAAATTTGCCGGATTAGGTTTGCCCCGACGAAAATATCTTTGCCGACGAAATTTCGTCGGGAAAGGTCTTAATTTTAAAAAATAAGTATAAACTTAGGATGTTTAGGTTAATTAATTTTTAAACATTTTATTTTTAGTAACTACATAATATATTTGGAGGTTTAATTAGTTGAATTAGCAATTATATTTTAATTATTATTTATTTAATGACTGATTATGATTAAATATTTTAATTAACTTCATGAATTATATTACTTAATGAATAGTAATTCAATTTCTCTTCTTCTTTTTCTCCTTTACTAATCAAAGTAATTAAAAAAGTGAAATACATACCATGCTACTTAAAGGGTGTAGCCTACCTTTTCATAAAAAATAAAAAATAAAAAAAAAATTTAAAAAAAAAAATAAAAAAACAAAAACTGAGTATAGCCGTGCGGCTATACTATTTTTAATATTAAAAGGCGCCACGTGTCGACTTTTTAAAAACACCGAGTCTAGCCGTGCGGCTGTACTATTTTTTGGTCTTAAAAAAAAAGGAGCCTCCAGCGATTAGGCGCCACGTGTCCCAAAAAGTATAGCCGCCCGGCTAGACTATTTTTCAAAAAGAAAAATATAGTACAGCCGCACGGCTATACTATGTAAATGTAGTATTTAATAAATAAATTAAAGAAAGAAGGACCCCCCAAGTTGCATTAGCTTGTACTTTATAGATATTAATTTGCTAGTTTAAACATATCCATATTTTTAAAATTTATACTTTTCAAAAAAAAAAAAAACACATGAACACTTCTCCCGACGAAATTTCGTCGGCAAAGATCTATGCCGACAAAATTTGCCGGATTAGGTTTGCCCCGACGAAAATATCTTTGCCGACGAAATTTCGTCGGGAGAGGTCTTAATTTTAAAAAATAAGTATAAACTTAGGATGTTTAGGTTAATTAATTTTTAAACATTTTATTTTTAGTAACTACATAATATATTTGGAGGTTTAATTAGTTGAATTAGCAATTATATTTTAATTATTATTTATTTAATGACTGATTATGATTAAATATTTTAATTAACTTCATGAATTATATTACTTAATGAATAGTAATTCAATTTCTCTTCTTCTTTTTCTCCTTTACTAATCAAAGTAATTAAAAAAGTGAAAATACATACCATGCTACTTAAAGGGTGTAGCCTACCTTTTCATAAAAAATAAAAAATAAAAAAAAATTGAAAAAAAAATATTTGCCGACGAAATTTCGTCGGGAGAGGTCTTAATTTTAAAAAATAAGTATAAACTTAGGATGTTTAGGTTAATTAATTTTTAAACATTTTATTTTTAGTAACTACATAATATATTTGGAGGTTTAATTAGTTGAATTAGCAATTATATTTTAATTATTATTTATTTAATGACTGATTATGATTAAATATTTTAATTAACTTCATGAATTATATTACTTAATGAATAGTAATTCAATTTCTCTTCTTCTTTTTCTCCTTTACTAATCAAAGTAATTAAAAAAGTGAAATACATACCATGCTACTTAAAGGGTGTAGCCTACCTTTTCATAAAAAATAAAAAATAAAAAAAAAATTTAAAAAAAAAAATAAAAAAACAAAAACTGAGTATAGCCGTGCGGCTATACTATTTTTAATATTAAAAGGCGCCACGTGTCGACTTTTTAAAAACACCGAGTCTAGCCGTGCGGCTGTACTATTTTTTGGTCTTAAAAAAAAAGGAGCCTCCAGCGATTAGGCGCCACGTGTCCCAAAAAGTATAGCCGCCCGGCTAGACTATTTTTCAAAAAGAAAAATATAGTACAGCCGCACGGCTATACTATGTAAATGTAGTATTTAATAAATAAATTAAAGAAAGAAGGACCCCCCAAGTTGCATTAGCTTGTACTTTATAGATATTAATTTGCTAGTTTAAACATATCCATATTTTTAAAATTTATACTTTTCAAAAAAAAAAAAAACACATGAACACTTCTCCCGACGAAATTTCGTCGGCAAAGATCTATGCCGACAAAATTTGCCGGATTAGGTTTGCCCCGACGAAAATATCTTTGCCGACGAAATTTCGTCGGGAGAGGTCTTAATTTTAAAAAATAAGTATAAACTTAGGATGTTTAGGTTAATTAATTTTTAAACATTTTATTTTTAGTAACTACATAATATATTTGGAGGTTTAATTAGTTGAATTAGCAATTATATTTTAATTATTATTTATTTAATGACTGATTATGATTAAATATTTTAATTAACTTCATGAATTATATTACTTAATGAATAGTAATTCAATTTCTCTTCTTCTTTTTCTCCTTTACTAATCAAAGTAATTAAAAAAGTGAAATACATACCATGCTACTTAAAGGGTGTAGCCTACCTTTTCATAAAAAATAAAAAATAAAAAAAAAATTTAAAAAAAAAAATAAAAAAACAAAAACTGAGTATAGCCGTGCGGCTATACTATTTTTAATATTAAAAGGCGCCACGTGTCGACTTTTTAAAAACACCGAGTCTAGCCGTGCGGCTGTACTATTTTTTGGTCTTAAAAAAAAAGGAGCCTCCAGCGATTAGGCGCCACGTGTCCCAAAAAGTATAGCCGCCCGGCTAGACTATTTTTCAAAAAGAAAAATATAGTACAGCCGCACGGCTATACTATGTAAATGTAGTATTTAATCCACGTGTCACAAAATACTACCGCCGCCCGGCTATACTGTTTCGAATAAAAAAAAATCTTATTATAGCCGCCCGGCTATACTCTTTAAATACGTTTAAGAAAAAAGAGTAAATCCGCCCGGCTATACTATTTTTAAAAGAAATTAGACAAAAATTGCGGATAGCCGGTCGGCTATACTATTTACTAAAGAATAAAACGGGGCAGTTAAAAAGAATTTTAAAAAAATGAGTGCGGCTATACTATTTTTAATATTAAAAAAAGGAACCCCACCCATTTGTCGCCACGTGTCAGCACAGTTTTATTTTTTAAATAAATTAAAAGTACGGAGTACAGCCGTGCGGCGGTACTATTTTTTATAAAAAATTAAAAAAAGGACGACCTTCTTTCTCTAATGCGCCGCGTGTCACAAAATAAGTACAGCCGCTCGGCTATACTGTTTTGAATAAACAAAATTCGTAGTATAGCCGCCCGGCTATACTGTTTAAATACATTTTGTTTAAAAGGGGCCATTCCATTTAATACAAAAATTAATAAAATATAAAAGGACCCTCCTGGTTGCATTAGTTTGTCCCTTATAAATTTTAATCACAGAGCCCCAAGGCCCAAGGCCCATCTTTTGATTAATTAAATATGTTTATTAACCGTTAACTCAATTAATTAGGCATTTAACTGAACGTCATACCCACAAGCCACTCAATTGGGCCGCTTGCATAGCCAATATAAACTATTCTATTTCCAAGAGTAAGTCTTAAAAAGACCTCCAAGGAACTCTAGTATTCCAATGTGGGAGCTCAAACATGTTTGCAATACCTTGGAAAACCAACAAAACTATTATGGTAATTGCTTCACTTTTGAAACAACACTTTACATGAAGAATACTACTACCTCTCTTACTACTATATGCATACTTTCGAGGTACAAGCAGTCTTTTGGGATCAGATAATGTGTCTCATCTCTAAATCTTATTAGTTAATAAAGAGGACAATCTATAGCTCTAGCTGTATAAATAGGCACTCTCCGATCCTTAAAAAATGGTGCTAAAGATATGTCATTGTAATACTCTTGACTTAAGTGATGTGAGAGTGCCAATCATCTTAAAACTCATACACAAGTTAACTTACTTTTCCTGTAATGTAAGTCATCACACACGGTTAAAGTGTTCTGTGGAATCGAAAATGCGCAAGGATACTTTTCTTTCTGAAGCCATCACGGAAAAGGTTTGTGTTATTTGTGCAATCATTAACCATCTCTTTCTAGCACAGAGGGAGGCGGCACACTCAATGAAGGCATGCGATGAAAGTATATATAGGGAGTACCAGGCTTGCAGAGGGATATTGAAGTGTTGAAAAGTGAGCTCCTGAAATTTATTTCAGAGCATGGGCAGGAAGGATTTATGCCCATGAGAAAGCAACTTCGTTTACATGGGAGGGTAGATATCGAGAAAGCAATCATACACATGGGTGGATTCCGGAGGATTGCAACATTGATGAGCCTCTCTCTTGCTTATAAACATCGAAAACCAAAGGGCTACAGGAAGAGGTAGGCTGTAATCATAATGTGTGCTAAATCTCTTGTTATAGAAAAAAGGAAAAGAGCTCAAACTCCCTGGTTTAACAGAATTCCATTTTACATACAGATTAATCGATTTCAGAGGAGCTGGGGAATGGACCCTTCATTCATGCCCAGTAGAAAGTCATTTGAGCGTGCAGGTAAGAAATGACCAACAACATGAAGATTGTTGTATTGTATATACTACTGATTTGTTACTCCTTTTGTTTGATTTCCTTATTCTTATTTTTTCAAAATTTCATGTAACTGGACAAGATTTGAACCTAAGACTTACCTCAAACCACCAAGTCACTTTACCCTTGAGGCAAGGCCTAGGACTTGATAGAAGGAGATTATGATCTCATATTTGGTTAGATGGTTTACTGTGGCATAGCCATTGCATGTTTGAGAGGGACATAACAGTCCGCAGCTAGCCAGACCTAGTTTTTCCTTGTCTTTTTGTTTCTGCTACAATTTGTTTACTAGGAACCTAGGTTGTTTCACCTTACTAAGTAAATACTATTCTTTGTATCTTCCTATAAAACCAATTCTGTTTTCAACATTTTACAGGGCGCTACGACATTGCGCGTGCATTAGAAAAGTGGGGCGGCCTTCATGAGGTTTCACGTCTACTGTCGCTCAAGGTGCGGCACCCTAATCGACAGCCACTATATAATATTTTAATATAATATATTTAATTTTTTAAATATATATTATTTGTATTCAATAATATGTGATAATTATGTGATAATACGTGTATTAAACATGAAACATATGTACGTATATGTTCAATATGAGTATTGTATATTTGCTTTTTAAAAAAATGCGAATTTTATCGAGTTTTTAAGACATGTACAAAACCAGTATATAGCTTTTTGTTAAAAAAAATCAGAAAACACCTAGTATAGCCGCGCGGCTATACGATTTCTTCATAAAAAATTAAAAAATTGAGTATAGCCGCCCGGCTATACTATTTTAAAAAAAAAACTGAAAAACTCAGTATAGCTTTCTTTTAAAAAAAATTAGAAAAAACCAAGTATAACCGCTCGGCTATACGATTTTTTTTGAAACAAATTTGAAAAAACCCAATGCTATTCTATTTTTTTTTTACATTATCACAATATAGATAGTCTCAACAAAGAAAAGAAAAAAATCTCTTAAGGACGGCTGGGATGCGTGTGAGAGTGACTAAAGTGCATCTCAATCGTTGATATATATATGATTCAATAATTGGCATGCAAGCTTTTAGTTAGATTATCAACTTCTTTTTGATAGAGACAGATATTCTTACCGCAAAGAGCTAAAACTCCCACAAACTTGGTGAGTGTTAAATTTACAAGATTACCATATAAGTTGTGCACAATTTCCAATTAGGGTAAAATGAGGTGCGTATAACACTTCAGCATGTGCATCTAGTAGAAAAAGCACACCCAATTCTATTAGAAAATCCAACTAGATTTTGGGTCGTATGTACACATATTCATTCTAAGTTCTTCACACAGTAACCAAGTACTGTTACAGCACATCCAAAGCCTGCCAAAGAATATCCCCCTCCAAGTGGACAGTGTTGTGCACGAGCTCCTACAGCGAGTGGGCTCTCCATAAATCAAAATAGAAAATTAACAAGATCAATTTTATCTTTTTTAGCCGTGGAAAATAAAAAAATTCGTTACCGTTCTGAGAAAGCCGTAAATCTCCAAAATCTTCTTTAAAAAACAAAGAAAAGAAATGTGAAAAAAAGAGAGTCTTTGAGCTCACAGAAAGTTTCAACTATAAGACGCATAAACAGAGAGCAACAGAGAGAGAGAGGGTGGGGGTATTCACAGTCAGTGTTTGTGTTCTTCACTGATCTATGTTATTGTCTTCGAAGGTAATTATTATGTTAATCTTCTTCATTATTGTTTTTTGCGATCAGTTTTGTGTTCGTTTCACCCATTATTGTATTATTGTACTAATTTCAGCTGGATCTCTTACAAGCTATGGTCTTTTTTGTTATTTTGGGATTTTGATGTTCAATTTTGAGCTGATTTTGTGTGAATTTGAATGGGTCGGAGTTCATATGCTGAAAATCTTGCCTGATTGCTGTGAATTTTGGGTTTTTTTTGTTTTTATGTTTATGTCAACTCGAAAGGGGTTTTTTTTTTGTTTTTGTTTTTGTTTTGTTTTTTTTTTTGGGGTTTGATTCTGTGGGTTTTGGATCTTGAATCTGAGTTGCATGTCGGTGACTCAAAATCTAGCTCAAGTCTTCTTAGTCTTTCTAGTCTACCGATTTTCTGATTGAGTCAATTTCACAAGTAAATTCATGAAATTCTCCAATTTTATTGAGACAGTGTTACTAGCAGTTATTATTATTCTTCAATATTATTATGGGGAAACCGAGCTGTATGCTTGTTGAAACGGTTTGCATGCTGAGAAAATGAATGAAAAAGATGATATGGATACAAATGGGTACAATGGAAGTCATATTTATAGTTGTTGATGCAGTCGTAAGTTGATCCAAACAATGTGAATTGTGGAATATCTTTTGGATTCCAATTGGGTTGATTTATCGTCTGTTTGGTCACTGAAAATAAAGAAGGAAAAAGGACATGATATTTCAAAGCTTGTATCTGTATTGCTTTAGATCATCTCGAAAAAGTTGAAATCTCCTCTAAAGTGACTCTTTTTTACAACATTTTCATTGTTTAGAGAAGCCTGTTTCAAAGTTTATCAAGGTGCTTCAAGTATATATGTGAATATCAGTGCATTTCTGAAATTAGATAATTATGAGAGGTTGTTAGGTTAAAATGTTTGAGTCTGTAGTTTGTTCTTTAGACTTGATTATCTATATATGGATTCACTGGTTTGTTTCTCAAATCATTGATGAGTTTTGAACTCAAATTGAATAATTTGTTCAAGGTGCTTCAAGTCTTTTGGCTTCTGTCTTGTTGGAGAAGGTTGTTTTCTTATACATTGCTCATGCTTAGAGATTATCCTTCTGGTTGACTGATCTAGTGATACCTCATTTACTCCCTTAGGTTCCTAATTAAGGACTGCTTCATTGGAAGAATGTATTCTGATAGCAAAGATTGCAGTTGGCTACCCATGGGAGCATGCTCATGTGTCATATTTACTGCTTTGTGGCGTGGCTGTTTATCCAGGTGAAGTTAGACCATATGGATAGAAATTTGGGTAAAGGTACAATGGATCAACAGAAAAACTACGAGCAAGTTCGATACAGTACTGTTGAAACTAGAAATGAGGGACATGGGTCTGCCAATCAAAGGTTTTTCCCGGATCCATCAAGTAATATTAACACTAACATGCGACCTCCAGATTACAATGTTGCTGTTGGAGCCAGGCCTGTGTTGAATTACTCCATTCAGACCGGCGAGGAATTTGCTCTTGAATTTATGCGGGAGAGGGTGAACCCAAGGCAGCATTTAGTTCCACATGCTTCAGGGGATCCTAATAGCTCTCCTAACTTTATGGATCTAAAAGGCATACTGGGAATTAGCCATACAGGTTCAGAAAGTGGGTCTGATATTTCTTTGCTGAACTCAGTAGAAAAAAGTCGTGGCCAGGAATTTGAAAGAAAGGCATCTTATGCACATGAAGATAAGAGTTACTATGATTCGGTACGGTTACCACAAACCTCATCAAGGAATGACATCAATCGAGGACTCAGTCATGTCTCTTCAGGACTGTCTGATAGCTCAGTGAGAAAACTGAAGTTTCTCTGTAGCTTTGGTGGTAAAATTTTGCCTCGTCCTAGTGATGGAAGGCTTAGATATGTTGGAGGTGAAACACGTATTATCCGGGTAAACAGGGATATCTTTTGGCAGGATCTTATGCAGAAAATGTTGACAATTTATGAACAAACTCGTGCAATAAAGTATCAGCTTCCCGGTGAGGATCTTGATGCACTTGTTTCTGTTTCTTGTGATGAAGATCTGCAAAACATGATGGAGGAATGCACTGTGCTACAAGATGGGGGATCACAGAAACCTAGGATGTTCCTGTTTTCTAGTCTTGATTTGGAGGATTCTCAGTTTGGTGTAGAAAGCATAGATGGTGATCCCGAGATTCAATATGTAGTTGCTGTAAATGGTATGGACCTAGGTTCAAGAAAAAATTCTATTGCTTTGGCAAGTTCATCTGGTAACAATTTGGAAGAGTTACTCAGTCTAAATGTTGCAAGGGAGAGCACTCGAGCAGTGCCTGATACAGCTGGTGCGAGCACAGCACCGTCAGCAGCAAATGTGCCTTCCTCAACTAATCAATCTTCTCAATCAGTACTTCCAGGATCTTCAGGTGCTTATGAATCCAATTCACACCCATACCAGGGACAGAAGATGCACAGTGGAGAAGCGAGACAGCATCCACTGACAACTTTCCACGCTGTGGAGAGCTTCCCTGGGAAAGATGGACAGACTACTGTGCCCTCTTCTGCCCCATTGCAATATGATTTTGGTTCTCACCCTTCTCACTATGCAACGCCTGGAGGGAACATAGATTCAATGGCTATATATGGACAATCCACTCAACAAGGGGGTTTGATTGAAGAGCAGCTATATGGTGGCATACACGGGCAAGATTCAGAATTGCCCAGAAAAGAGGTGAAATTGAAAAGAGATAGCTCAGCACAAAAGATAAATGAACCTGAGAAAATTCAATCTTTAGAGAAGGAAGCTCCACTAAAGGAAGCAAGAATGAAGAGAGAGAGCTCTCTCCATAAGATAAATGAAAGTGATAAACTTAGGAATTTAGAAAATGAGAACGCTGTTTCTCTACCTCCATATGATGGTTCAATTCCAAATTATATTTCTAGGGATGAAGTTTCAGTTGCCAATTCAGCGGCAGAGACAGGATCATCTCTGATGGCTACAAGAAGCAACAAAAAGCTCCAGGAACCTCGACAAAATCCAATTACCTCTGAAGATGTAAATGACGGGAAAAGGAACAATGAAGATGACCAATTCCACACATCGAGTGGACCATCTAATCCTGGATATGGTGGCTCTGAGGTTGATTCCAGATATGGTGGCTCTGAGGTTGATTCTATGGACTTTAGCTACCTTGAACCGCCTGTGGCTCCCCAGCGTGTCTATCATTCTGAGCGGATCCCCAGGGAACAAGCAGAATTGAACCGTTTGTCAAAATCTGGCGATTCTTTTGGTTCTCAGTTTATGATAGGTCAGGCACGTTCTGATCACTCACAACCAATTGCGGACTCTGTTGATAAATTGCGTGATGAAAATGTTCCTTTGCAGTCTGAGCAGTCTGGCTTACCTTCAAAACTACTGCATGTTGAAGATGGACTGGCACAATTTGAAAAGTATAAGGAATTTGCTGAAAATATTAACAAAATGAATTCTGATGCTTATCCTGAGGGGCTTGAGCCAAAGGTACAAACTCCTGACTTGAGACATGTAGCTGTTAATTCTGTGGATGGCCATGAAATGGGCCGGCTAAAAGATAACTACAAAGACCCAACTATCAATGATAAAGAAGTGGCTGCGCGGACTCAACTAACTGCTGGTCAAGAAAATTCTGGTAAGCTTAAAGATTCTGCTTCAGTTCCATCAGAATTTGAATGGACTGAGGTTGCCGCCAATAAGGACCAAGGGAATAATGCTGAGGGTCATGCGCATCCATTGTCTTGGACAGAGAACCCAGCTAAAGGTGTTGCTCATGTTCAGTCTACTGCTGGGGTTGGCAACCCAGAGCAGGGAGATATTCTCATTGATATTAATGACCGATTTCCTCGTGATTTCCTGTCTGATATATTTTCCAAGGCTAGAATCTCAGGGGACCTTTCTGGCATGAGTCCACTTCCTGGGGATGGAACTGGCTTGAGCTTGAACATGGAGAATCATGAGCCTAAGCATTGGTCATATTTCCGAAATTTGGCTCAGAATGAATTTGTTAGAAAAGACGTTTCCCTTATGGATCAGGACCATCTGGGTTTCCCATCCCCACTGACCAATCTTCGAGAAGGAGTTGCAGTAGATTACAGCTATCCACCTTTGAAGCCTGATGGAGTTGTTTTCGGTCACACTGACTCCCATATAAATTTTGATGAGGATATTCGTCAAGAATCATCTGGTATAGCCAGTCCCAACACCATGAATTTAGCTTCAGAATACAATCCCTCTCCACCCAAGGGAATTGAGAGTGAGCAGCTGGATGGGGTAAATCATGGAATACGAGAATCAGAGTATGAGGTATCTCTATCTGCTCCATATTTTACTAGTAAATCACGCTATTACCATCTTGATTGCCTCTGACCAATTTTCATTTGCACTTTCTTATAGGATGGCGAGCTAAATACTCAGAACACAGGTTCTCTTGTTGATCTTTCTCGGGGAGAATTTGATATTAGTACCTTGCAGGTATGACAGTCAGTTTTTTTCTATTTGCAATATGAGAAAGTTAAAAGTAATGCTCTTCTCTGGAACCTATCCGTGAACTATACAGATTCATTTTTCATTTATTTTCTTTTCCTGGGTATAAATTTTTCCCATATCCTTGTTCAATTAAAGCCAAGGCAATGTTTGACTAAAGCTTAGTAGTACTTGGGTTGCATTTGGGAGCAATTTTTTTGCCTTTCCACCATAGAATTATGCCGCTTCAGCTTGCCTATTAGACGTGTTGACAGTCCCCCCATGTTCCTCTTTAGTGGTTCTGTTGTCATAGGAACCCCCAATCTGGAAACCACCAATCCCTCAAACATCACATGTATTGTATAATATTCCTCTACTACAATGGCACTGCCATTACTAACTTAGCTTTGAACTTCTTCATACTGTTGTTTGCACCCTGCCAAATCTAGGTTAACAACTGTTTGAATCTAAATCACTGTCTAAAAGAATATATCAAATATAACTTGTGCCCTTTGTCATATATTTTGGCTTTGTTTTGTCCATTACAAGTTTCATTGTCATACTAGTCTCGAAATGATCTAAACTTTTGCACATCAGAAGTGATTGATGAAACATCTTTGCAATGCATTCATCATATTGCATCAGACATACATTTTTTCCTTCTGATTATCATCTGTCCTCTGTTCAGTTGATGCAAATGGAAATTGTGAAATCTGTTAATTCTCTTGTTGGTCATCTATGAATTTCCTAGCAGATCATAGAGAATGAAGATCTTGAAGAGCTTAAGGAATTGGGTTCTGGCACATTTGGGACAGTTTATCATGGAAAATGGAGGGGAACAGATGTTGCCATTAAGCGTATAAAAAAGAGCTGTTTCACAGGGCGCTCATCAGAGCAAGAAAGACTGGTGAGTCGGAACAGATAGTTTTCTTGTTCAGTAATTCACTAAGCTAGAGTCGGAGTGAGTCATTTTTTCAGTCTATGGTGATGAATATCTCCAATATCATCTTATGCATAATGAAGGCAATAAAGAATCCATAAATTTAATTCTAGTTGGCTGTGATCGCCCCATTGTCTAGTCTGAGAGTTGTCCTTGTTTCAGATATTTATGATAACCTCTGGGTGCTGGCTGTTGGAGGGCAGCCTTCACCTACAGCGTTGTGCTCATTAACCAGTAATCATGTGACATATCAATAACAGTAACTGTTGATCCTCTTTTTCTTTCTTCTATTTTTTCTTTGTTTCCAGACTGTTGAGTTCTGGCGTGAAGCCGAAATTCTTTCGAAGCTTCACCATCCAAATGTGGTTGCATTTTATGGCGTTGTCCAGAATGGACCAGGAGGAACACTAGCCACCGTGACTGAGTTCATGGTGAATGGCTCTCTGAGGCATGTTTTACTTAGCAAGGAGAGGTAATATTTCTTTCTTTAGTTATGTCAAAGATGCAATCCTTTGCAGTGTACCAGAATCTCCAATCTTCTTAATCTTACTTTGGTTTTGTGAATGTCCAGACATCTTGATCGTCGTAAGCGGCTCATTATTGCTATGGATGCAGCATTTGGAATGGAATATCTGCATTCAAAAAACATAGTACACTTTGATTTGAAATGTGACAATTTGCTTGTGAACTTGAAAGACCCTTTACGACCCATTTGCAAGGTATTTGTACAATTCTTGTTGTCTTTGTAAGATTCTGTAGTTGATTAGGAATTCAAGATGGAATCTTGCTTATTAAATGGGTGATTATCGTCGTTTTTTCTTCTTTTCCGAACAGTAATTATGTTCTAAATCAAACAAGTATTTAGCAGAAAATTCTTGAATTTTGCAGGTTGGAGATTTTGGCTTGTCAAAAATCAAAAGAAACACCTTAGTTACTGGTGGTGTGAGGGGAACCCTACCCTGGATGGCTCCAGAGCTTCTTAATGGTAGCAGTAGTAAGGTTTCTGAAAAGGTAGGATACTGCAGTTCATTTCTAAATGCTTACTGGTAGAAAAAGAATATTACTAATGCATAGTTCAGCTGATTGTTGAACTTATATACTCTACGGGAAACACTAACTTAAGTGGATAATATGCAATTTAAAATCCAATGGAGGATGACTTAAATCTGTTCTTGTCTGCCTTTTAGGCAGATACAGTACTTGTGTGCGTGTTTGTTCAAAATAGTTTAAGCAATAAAAATAACTGAGGCCAAAAGGAGAAAAAAGTTATTCAGTATTCGAATACATGAAAGTTAGAGATTCTTGTGGTTTTCATTCCTGATATCATTCAGCCAATTTCTTTTTCCGTACATTGATGCATGTCATTGAGCCACTTTTTGCCTGTTGGCAGGTTGATGTATTCTCCTTTGGTATTGTCTTATGGGAGATACTAACTGGTGAGGAGCCTTATGCCAATATGCATTATGGAGCAATCATAGGTGAGTACTAGGCTCTCTCGTCATGATGTCTCACTCGGCTTCAGTCCGATGTTCAAGCACATTTAGTATCTTGTTAATTTTTGCATAACATAATGAACCAGCATCCGTAAAATTAACTCCCTCAAGAAGTTGATGCTCGAGTCCTTCCCTTGTTGATTTCATTTATTTACTTATTTTATTTAAAGTTACTTTTAAGTAGCATATTATCAGATTTGGTTGAGTTTAGGGATTTCGGTTCATTCATGTAATGAATCTTTTCAGAAAACAGATATTCAATTTTGTCATAGATTGCTAACCTTGAGCACTACAAAACCAGTCATTAATGATAAAGTTGGATCTTGAAATTCTATATGGTCTGGTTTTGCATAGAACAAGAGGAATCTAACCATTGAACTAGAATAGACTGATGAATCATGAATGAAGTAAAAGGTATTGTAGATTAATTTTAAACTTTATGAAAAATCTATTGGACGGCTAAAAAGGAGCTATCATTTAGCCTTTATATAATTAATGGAATGATGTTGAAAGCGACTTTAACCAGTGTTTACATTACATTAGTTAGATTCCTTTTAAGGAATAATATATTTAGAATTTTACTGATTATACTTCAATTTAAGTAATAAAACATAAAATATGAAACAATGTGTTTCACCAACAAATGTAGTGTAGGATTTTATCTTTCTTTTCTCAAGTTCATCCTTGACTGAAATTGGTTTTGGACTTTATGTGCACTGAGGGCTGCTCCTTACTGGGACCATTAGACAATCTGATTGCACAGGGAGTTAAAACTTATTGATCAACAAAGAGCATTTGTCCCGTTCTTAACTATGACATTGATTAGTCCTACTGGTTTTGCACATGTTCATTGCTCACCTGCTGATTTTTCATGTATGGAGAGTCAAGAGAATAGAGAGAAAGAAAGGCTGGAAATTGTACTTAACTTGGATTCCCCTTCTTTGTTTGCAGGAGGCATTGTGAATAACACATTGAGGCCACCTGTGCCAGGCTATTGTGATTCCGAGTGGAAGTTGCTAATGGAGCAATGCTGGGCTGCTGATCCCATTGCTCGCCCATCATTTACAGAAATAACCAGACGCCTGCGGGTGATGTCTGCAGCTTGCCGAACTAAACCACAAGTTCAAGGACAGAGCCAGGTACCCAAGTAGCAGGGTTTGATATGATTCACCCATGCAATCTTAGCTTAGCATGAGTTGAGCATAAGAATTTCTTTATACTCCATATAGGTTTGTATTATATGAGAAGGGAGAAGGGCTCCCGTTGTAATGGTGGAACTATAGGGTTTGGGTCTAAAACCTTACTGGACGACGGAATGATTGTGTTGTGTATTGGTGCATAAATGGGAAGAATTGGTTTATATGTAAATCTTATTTCTGTGTTCATAGTAAATACAAAATTTACTCTTCGTTGAAAGAGAAGTGGGGTTGGTTTAAAGGCCTTGCTATTATTCGTTTGAAGCCATACGCCGCATTTCCCATTCAGAAATGGTCTCTTGATTCATTTGACGCCATGCATTATCCAATCAAATGAAAGGAGTTTTATCTACTTAAAGAAATTTATAAAAAAGAAAAAAGAAAAAGAAAAAAAAAGAAGAAGAGTAGAAACGTGGTGCTAAAGCATATATCTATTTTTTGTAAGTACAAACGATAGTTTAAACTAGAGAGGAGGGGGGACATTCAAAATGTCAGAAAATGCATTTGGTTAATGCAAACATTAAGAATTGAAATTATTAATTAAATGAGGATAATATGGTAAATTCACACTTTTTCATATTAAAAAAAATTTAAATAAAAAGAAAAATCAGATAATGGATCCTATTTTTATGGAACACAATTACCCATTATCTTTTTTTAATTCTAAAGCAAATTTAAAAATTTTATAAAAAAAAAACCTCTCGTAAGTGCGGAAGCGCGTGTGAATAGGCTAGTAACAATAATCTATATCTATATATATAAAGCAAAAGGCAGATAATGGTGAAACATTCAAAATGCCCTTAGTTAATGCAAACATTAAGAATTGAAATTATTAATGAAATGAGAATAATATGGTAAATTCACATTTTTTCATATTAAAAAAATTAAAATTAAAAGAAAAATCAGATAATGAATCCTATTTTTATGGAACACAACTACCCATTATCTTTTTTAATTCTAAAATAAATTCAAAAAAAAAAAAAAAGCCTCTCACAGGCGCGGAAGCACGTACTCAGAGACTAGTAATAATAATGTGTAAAAACATGTTTCCATAATAACAATAATAATTAGGGGTGGGCATCAAAATCGGAATACCGAAATCGTGCCAAACCATGCCAATTTCATGCCATCCCATTTGGTATTAAAGTGTAAACGGGATGATACCGTGTCATCCTGCTACTGTTTGGCACGACACCGGTTCCAGATTTGTGATCTTGTTTGGTGCCATACTGTAACGAATGGTACCAGGTAAATAATAAATTCCAATTTCATATTCCTCCTCTACCACGAATATTTTGACTCTTCCAGCTTTGTTTCCTCCGTCTCCCTTCTCTTCTCCTTTCCTTCCCTCTTTTCTTCTATTTTCTTCTCCTCATCCTCCTCCTCTCCTCTCCTCTCTCTCTCTCTCTCTCTCTCTCTCTCTCTCTCTCTCTCTCTCTCTCTCTCTCTCTCTCTCTCTCTCTGTGTGTGTGTGTTCTTCTCCAAAGTGTATAAAATTGGTGGAAAAAGAAAGCCCCAAAGTCTCTTCGAGTTTTAGTGTAGAAAAATCAGGGGTCGAAGATCGTATTCTTGGTTGGTCTTGAATGAAGACTTGATTGTTTGTTTTGTTGTATTAGGCTTGATTCGTGAAAGTGAATATGAATGTATTCTATGTATCATATAATTCGGCAGGTCTTGAACAAGACTCTTGAATCTTGATTGTTTGTAAACTTTGTATCAAACTTGATTTATAAAAATTGCAAGATTTCTGAATTTTTGCAGGATTTTTTACGGTATCAACATTGATACCGAATCATACAGGTCCCGTTTGGGTCCGGTATAGTTTGAACGTGTTCTCAAAAACTCTCATCCCGTGTCATCCCATCTTAATTCTCCTATTAGGAATTGACACTGAAATGACCTCCATCCCGTGTCATCCCTTACCGTGCCCACCCCTAATAATAGTAGGAAAAATAATTGAAAACTCCAGTAACCGAACCAACTTGACAAATAAAGACGACCAAATAAGTAGATAAAATGATAATAACCAGTATTATAACTTAGGCTTATTAAATTGATGTGAGAAGGATTTATTGGAAGTTAGATACTACAAATAATTAGATAAAATGATACCTATTATTTGCGTAGGCTTACCACATTTTTATACCACATTGTATACCACATTTCTAATAGAGGTGGAGCCCACCAATACAATAGGGCCTACTTTTATTAGAGAGGTGGTATACAATGTAGTACGAAAAATGTGATAAAGCCTAACATTTTTCTTATTTATTTATTATGAAATTCGGTTTCTGTGGCTACTTGATTACCAACTTTTATTTACCAACCTATGTGGCATGTGATATGGCCTCTTATAAATTGATATTGCCAACCATGTCCTTCGGCTACTTGCAGATATTATGCCCTCTTATAAATTGATATTGACAACCATGTCCTTCCATAAGAGATGATGTGGAAGCTGTTTGCTCTGATAATAGCCGCCCACGACGTCTGAGTCTCTTACAGCACCAGTTGCGTATTATATAACGGTGCTCTTCAATCGGTGTTAACGAACTCTCAACTCTCAAAGGTAAGCTCTTTTTCTCAAGTATGCAAAAAACTGTCTACCATAATTGATAATTGGGAACTGGGTTGTGGTTAGGCAGCCCTCGTTTTCGTAGGGTACACAATATGTTTGAGGAAAAGCCTCACAGGACCCATCCAATATTAATTTGATGGTTCCTGTAAAAACAGTTCAAAAGCAATCTATCATTAAGTGAGCTTCAGCTGAATTTGGCCATTTGGGTGTGGAAGCAAAGCAACAACATTTTACATTAGCTTTGGCCTCTAACAAAGAAAAGAAAAAGTATTGCATTTGGGTGGGGATGATGTGCCGTGCTGGAAAAGATTTCCTTTTTGGTTGAATACCCATGTTCTTTCTATTTCTGATTTATATTATTGTTCATTCATTCGCAATACTGCTCAGCTATTATATATTGGCTTTGAAATGACATCATGGCTATTCACTGACTGGTTCTGTACATAAAAGATACACCATTAGCTAAAGGATTGAAACATTTTATTCATTGGTTTTCTTTTCACACTATGTTGTTTGTTGTACTTGTTTTTTTAATTTTTAATTTTTATTTTTATAACCAGGTGACTGGGTTCTGGGGATAATAACATAGATAGATGTTCCATAAGCCTCCAACAGTATCCTCTGCTTTGTGGGAACCATATCAGAAAGGTGATCTAGTCCTTTCATTTTCTATCTTCAAGCTTGTACTTTTAGAAGCAATTTTACAATGAACATGTATTGATTTTGCTTAATTCTGCAGGTGCTTGCCTCTGTACCGTTGAGTTCAAGCGAACTCAACTATCAGCTGCGAGTTCATATAGTGTCGGGTTCAAGGTTTTATTCTCTCCCTTTCATTATCCCTTCTATCCTTATTGTTTGTTAACTATTTGTATATTACAAACATGCATCGTAGTTGATTGATTTGGTTAATTATTTTTACAAGCAGCCTATCCATTTTCTCAGCAGTTGCTGTTGCCTTTTTAGCAGAGCTTGTAGCATACAAGCTCATATTAGAGCCAAATAATTCCTAAGTATATCATGGAATATTGAATGCTAATATCCATTACCAGACCCAACCAATGTTTTTTCCAATTTCTGGGCTGTTAAGAGGTAGTGAGCACCTGTCAGTTTCCATCTGCAGGATTTCATTGAGTAAATTCATCTATAAGATCTTTTAAATTCTTTGAGGACTTGATGTCATATGGGGCTATGGAAATGCCTTGACATAGGATTTGAGCATCAAAGGTATTTACCATATATCATCCACCATGATGTGGTGCATTGCATCAATACTTGGAGTCGTGGTAGATGTCTGTCTCCAGAAATGGTTAGAAATGTCTGAGTACTGTAAACTTGTTATGGAAATTTTCTTCTGGTTTTAATGAGAACAGTGCGTTGGTTTTGACAAGTGCTCCAACTTTTTTATTTTCATCCATAATAATTGGTTCCTCAAAACTTCTAAAGACTTCTTCAGTCTTTAGAGATATGCCCTTTAGGGTTATTTGGTTGGATTGGAAAGCAGCCATTTCCTAGCTATAGGTTGTGTGTGTGCTACTGGGGTTCTTTTGCTAGTAGCTTAGGGTTTTGTTCAGTCTAGCTGCTCTTTCTTTGTTTCTGTTTTTGTGTGGCCACCTTGCAATAAAATTTGTTTCCTTTTCTAAAAAACAAAATTGGTTCCTCAAATCTAAGGCAGAGTTGATTGTTTCCATGTGAGTCTGCAAATGAAATTGACAATAAAAAAATACAAGAAATAAGGGATGAAAAAGTATTAAAAAAATTCCTCGTGGAGTAGCTGGTTGAGAAGCACTGTGCTTCTCACAACTATTTAATTAGTTTCTTGCATGTGTTCCTAGCGGTGTTACACCCTGAGGCTACTGTTATTGTGATTTGTGACAGTACTGGTGCTTTGAGAATATCTTCCTCCTTAATTTGTATATTCATGCATGTAGTTGTGAGTTTGACTTTCATCCTGGAACTGGACGCTCAAGTTTTATTCAAAATGCAGTTTGAGCATGGAAAGCTTCATAAAGGAGGAAGTATTTTGGGAACTATCTTTTCTGCCAGTAGGAAGCCCAGGGTAGAACCAACCTTAAGGAAGCGAGAAACATATCCCCAAAATGTGGATCTTCCACCCGTACTACCTAAGCAAAAGAAGAAACCCTATCCTATTCCCTTCAAGAAGATCAAGCAGGTTGCAAAGAAGGACAAAAAACTTGCAGAAATGGGTATAGAGAAGCCCCTCGACCCTCCGAAAAATGGATTACTTGCCCCTGATTTAATTCCTGTTGCTTACCAAGTACTAGATGCGTGGAAAGTTTTAATTAAAGGCCTTGGCCAGCTGTTGTATGTTATTCCTGTATACGGCTGCAAGTAAGTATGTTTTTTTTATGTTCTGTATCCATTTTTCAAAACTTCTGATGCGGCTTTATATAGTTATGTACTAATCTTTTAACAATCTAGGTTAAAAATTGGAACGTTGAATTGTTTTAGCTCTTTTGCAGTGAATGCTCTGAGGTTCATGTGAGCCACTCTGGTCATCACATGCAGGACTGTCTTGGCCCAACCAATTCCAAGCGCCGAAGCTTCCATTCCTGGATTAAGGGTTCTATCAATGACATACTTGTACCCATCGAGGCATATCATCTGTATGATCCTTTTGGTCGGCGCATTAAACATGAAACTAGATTTCAATATGACAGGATTCCAGCTATCGTGGAGCTGTGCATCCAAGCTGGTGTGGAAATACCGGAGTACCCTTCACGTCGAAGAACCAAACCTATCCGAATGATTGGAAGGAAAGTAATTGATCGTGGTGGATTGGTTGAGGAGCCACAGCCATGGCGCGCTGCGAATCCATCTTCACTTGTTGATCTCGATACACATGGGGCTTGTGAGCGGTTTCCACCTCCCCTGCCATCAGACATTCCCAAGATTGCACAGGAGACAATGGATGCATATGAAACTGTGAGGTTCGGGGTCACGAAGCTGATGAAGAAATACACTGTGAAGGCATGTGGGTATTGCACAGAGGTTCATGTTGGACCTTGGGGTCACAACGCAAAGCTTTGTGGGGAATTCAAGCACCAATGGAGGGATGGGAAGCATGGTTGGCAAGACGCTACCGTGGATGAAGTTTTCCCACCAAACTATGTATGGCATGTCAAAGACCCTAAAGGGCCTCCAATGAAAGGGGGTGCACTCAAGAAGTTCTATGGGAAGGCTCCTGCGGTGGTAGAGGTATGCTTGCAGGCAGGTGCACAGATCCCTGAGAAATACAAACCCATGATGAGGCTTGACATTGTAGTCCCTGACAGTGAGGAGGCACTGTTAGTTGCTTGACGATATGACTTTGTTTTTGTGCAGCATACTGTGAAGATTGTATATTATTGTGTGCAAACTCTGAATCTTTACTGTAAATCTTTGAGGCTTGTGTGCAAACTGTGGCATCATGATCATCACTTCATCAGAAGAAAATGGCACTCTGGCCACTACTAAATCAGGTTAATAGCTGCCATTCCAAACATTTTAGCTCAAGCGTGCCCATGAATTAATCATGACCTCCAATTTAATCACCTTGTAGAGAAATGAGAATTTTGAAGAAATTGTGTTAAATTCCGACTGTCAAATCCTGATCAAGGCGTGTCAACTAATGAATTTTGAAATTGGAGTTGGACTTCCTTGATTTTGACCAAATAATGAATTGGTTCTTTAGTTCGTTTTCCATCAATTTTTTTTTTTAATCACAAATTGAAGTAACTGATAGGTTGATGATCTTATTTTCCATGTTTCTTTGGGTAATTAAAAAAAAGATGATCTTCATTTTCATTTCTTGATTAGTTACAAGTTATTGCCAGAGGGGAGATTAATTTTTAGAAACATGGTTGGAGAAATTCTTCTCTCCCTAGTAGTTGATGTCTAGGTGTAGGTGGTGTCCTACCATTCGTGCGTACTACCACCCACCTGGCAAATGCCACATGGTAATACGGTACAACATAATAATCTCTCTCTCCTTGCTAAGAACATGATAACACATAAACCCAATGGCAATGATGAACTGAACTTCATTGAAATGGATGACATGTTAAATTTAAAGTGCATAATCAAATTTGCATTGCTAGCATGCCTTCACTGTTTACAAGGTGGATGCGAATGCTACACATAGAATACCTGCCCGACATTCAAGAGGCTCTCATGAGGAACGTTGAACATCTTCCTAAGAAATGCATATAGGTAATCAATAGCTATCTTCTTCCAAAACTTTGATTCCCTCCTAGCTTCAATTACAGTGTTTCCCAGTATGTGCACCACCCTTGCATCTCTACGGTTGTTCAAGAATTCTACCTCATCATCGGTCCCAACCTGGTTGCTTGCCGGAATGGAGGAGGTAATGTTGTTTGCATGCAATGGAGAATCGTCAGGCACGATCGAGTCCCCTGACGCAATTGACCGGTTCACATTGGAATGAAGCATATTGCTGCTATTGGAATATAAATCTGGTGACGGTACTTCCTAGATGTATATACGACTTTGACTCTTGGGAAACAGCCTAGTGCAAGGGCCTGCTTGATTAATGAAAAAGTTGCAGTTATGGTGGCCTGACTTGCAACAACAGCAGCTGCAGTTGCAACAATAAACACAGGCCAATATATATTGTCTGCAAAAAAGATTAATCAGCATCTTTCAGCAATAGATTACCATGAACATGGAGTATTCATGCCACTCTGAAAATACATGTAAAGTTTAAAGAGTTTTCTTGAATAACAGGCTTCTACTTACATAAACAATGAACACCTAAGCGTAAATGTTTATGTTATATTTAAGAGATCAAACAAACCTGGAATGGAATGATAAAAAGCACCGATCACGTTATTTGAACTTTTCACGAGGTATGCAGCTTGACCACAGTAGGCCAATGGAAGGCATGGAAATACAACTAACGTGAAAGCAATCTGTACGGACGAGACTGGGAAATGGGATAGGTCAGCAAAAAGTGCTTCTGTTCCTGTAAATGTTCACAACCAGTCTTCAGGGAAAAGTCACAAACTCACTTGGATTTCATAAATGAAAATGAAAGATCATAAAAAAGGACAATGCATGCCTATAGAATATTTACCTGCTATACGAAGCATAATACCTCCGAGAGATGTCCACCCACCTTTTCCTCCCCTCTTTAAAAATCAATATGCATATACAGGTGAAAAAGCTTTTAAAATGCTACTTTCATACTTTCCAAATGTTGAACCTGCCAATTCCTCCAATTAAGAGAAACCAAAGGAGTACAATGAGTGCTAACAGCCAACCAACTTTATCTGTGCCATGGTGTTGCATGCTAAACAAAAGTACCAGTATAACAACAGCAACAAGCACAACCACCTCTGTACACCAAAGTGTAGTTATGATTAGATTTGGAAAAAATGATACATTGAGTCACAAACTTGACAAAATAAATGAAAAGAAATCTTCATATCCAAAAGCATGGAGATACCATTACTAATCTTAGAGTGGCCCACGTTGATCCCACCAACTGCTGACAGAACTGCAAAAGATAGTATGAATCGATTAAGTATCATGCATGCTTAACGAATAGAATATGATCAAGGAAGTACCTTTTATCATTTAGAAAATAAACAAAAAAGAAATGAAAAAAGAATAGTTTTCAGAAATCACGATAAAGATTGCTCCGTGTGCAAGGGTATTGCAATAACTTCCCTTATGATTTAATTCTCTAAGAACATTACGCAGGTTGAATGTGTTCGGGTTTCTGTAACAGAGGGAGAAGATAGAGGACAGAGTGGAAAAAAGCGTTCAACCTTATGTGGGTATTGTGTAAAATAAAATAACATAAATAAGCAAGTCACAGTCCTTTTACACTAAGGGAGGCTCGATAAACGATATTTCATGTTGGTATGTTAATCTGGTGCTTTTGAAGTCAGTTTGAAAAGTTAAATATAATGAAGAGATTCCAACCCATGCGTTAGCAAATGCACACTCTATTTTTTTTTTTAAATTTGTTTTTCTTTGGAGTTGAGGTGGAGTTCACACAACAGAAACACAGATGCTGATACAAGAACAAATATAAAAGCTTAAATGAGTTAGATTTTTCACTTGAGGTGGTGTAATATTTCAATTTTTTTTTTCTTGTTCTTTGGTGCGTTGGTTTTGGGTTTCCTATGCAACAGGAGGAGACAAATCTTTTTTTTTTTTTTTTTTTTTTTTTTTTCTCTCAGCAAACAAGAGGGCATGATCAAATGTCAAAATCTATAACATAAATGCAATATCCAAAGAATGAAAAGCAGTCCAACCAAGAAGAAACTAGCAAATATTAGTGAATCAGCAAAACTTATGAATTTAGCAAATAAATAACCTGAAGCCAGTTTCAAGCAGAAAAAACTTAATTGTGTAATATGAACCTGCTCAAGCCGCTGAATTTGAATCCATTGTTCTGTAACAATGTCAGCCATCTGAAAGCAAAGAGAAAGAAGCCAATGGAAAAATGAACACCACACTAACAACATCACACACTCATAGCCGTATACCAAAGATGGATTGAGTACATCAGTGCATGACCTTTTGAGACTGAGAGGCAACCGTTTCGAGTCTATCCTCGGCATCTTGTGCTTTAGAGTCTAAAAAATCGGCCTAGGCGGGCGCTAGAGGGCTAGGCGGGCGCTAGGCGGCTGGGCGGGCCTCCTAGGCAGGTTGGGTCTTTTTTGGGTGCCGAACCCGGACGACGAAGCAGCCGAAACCGAAGAAAACAAATCGAAGCTTGAGTTGATAGAGAAGCGAAACTTCGACTGCAACCTCCGTCCTCTGCGGCTAGGCGGGCGCTAGGCGGCTGGGCGGGCCTCTTAGGCGGGTTAGGTCTTTTTTCGTTGCCGAACCCGGAGGACGAAGTAGCCGAAACCGAAGAAAACAAATCGAAGTTTGATTTGATAGAGAACCGAAACTTCGACTGCAACCTCCGTCCTCTGAGGCTAGGCGGGTGCTAGGCGGCTGGGCAGGCCTCCTAGGCGGGTTGGGTCTTTTTTCGGTGCCAAACCCCGAGGACGAAGCAGCCGAAACAGAAGAAAACAAATCGAAGCTTGAGTTGAGAGAGAAGTGAAACTTCGACTGCAACCTCCGTCCTCTGCGAGTGCAAGCTTCATGTTCGTTTTGAATATATTTACAGAGTACAGCCGCGCGGCTATACTCTTAAAATATTCCAATATATTCGGCTATGCTCTTAAAATATTCGAATATATTAACATTTCAAGCGTATAGCCGAATGGCTATACTTTTAAAATATTCGAATGTATTTAGAAAGTATAGCCGACCGGCTATACGTTTAAAATATTCTAATATATTTGGCGAGTATAGATAATCTATATATATAAAGCAAAAGGCAGAGAATGGTGAAACATTCAAAATACCAGAAAATGCCCTTAGTTAATGCAAACATTAAGAATTCAAATTATTAATTAAATGAGGATGATATGGTAAATTCACACTTTTTTATATTTAAAAAAATTAAAAGAAAAAGAAAAAGCAGATAATGAATCCTATTTTTATGGAACACAACTACTCATTATCTTTTTTAGTTCTAAAATAAATTTACTTATTTTTTTTTAAAAAACCTCTCGCAAGCGCGGAAGCGTGTGCAGAGAGGCTAGTAACAGATAAAGCTCCAATTAAATCCTCTGGGTCACCAATTCCATCAGGAAATGTATTGTAGAAAACATACAAAGGAGATGTGCCTAAATCTCCATACACCACACCAAGGCTTTAAAATGCAAGCTGCAGAAGCATTAATGTCGAATATTTCTGCAAGGAAATCAGCAACAAGAGAAAAGCTACTTAACTGATCCTAAACACACAAACTTCAATTGACTGCCAGATTTTTAAAATTCAAAGCCTTCAGATTTGACATTTCTAATGATATGGGCAAGTTGGGCTTTGAAACAGTTCACTGCAGAATGGGGGAGAGAGAGAAAGATTAATACCTTTTCGTTTCTAATTCAAATGATTCTCCCTCCCTTCCACCAATTCACCTCTCCAAGTTTTTTCAATGCCCCAGTTGCTCTTTCTTGGCCTCCCTCTATATTGAAAGCTGACTGAACCTAATGCAAAACAGATATCAGTGTTGAAAATTTGAAGATTCTTCTGCTTTTGAATTGCTACCAAATTACCAGGAAAACATCCAAGCGGTAACCTAATGCAAAACATCTAAGCAGTACACAAAAAATGAACAAAAATCCAGAACTCCCTTGAAGCCATAACAACTCAAGAACACCCAGCATATACAATCTACATTAAAAAAAAATGTAAAATATGAAAGGAAAAGAAGAAAAAACGAAACCTTTAGTGGCTTTCTTACTTGGCTGTAAGTGATATTCCCAAGGTGGGTTTAGCCTTGAAGACTTCAAGTACCCATCAAGCATACCACAAGGGTGACAACGATGAACAGAGGCCATTCTTTAGAGCAAAGAGTAATTCTTTATTCCAGTTAGGGCCCTTCTCGTTATATATAACTAGCCTCTCTGCACGATCTTCTGCGCCTGCGAGAGGCTTTTTTTTTAAAAATTTAAATTTATTTTAGAATTAAAAAAGATAATGGATAGTTGTGTTCCATAAAAATAGGATTCATTATCTGAATTTTCTTTTAATTTTAATTTTTTTAATATGAAAAATTGTGAATTTACCATATTATCCTCATTTAATTAATAATTTTAATTCTTAATGTTTGCATTAACCAAGAACATTTTCTGGTATTTTGAAATGTTTCACCATTCTTTGCTTTTTACTTTATATATATAGATACAGTGAAAATATTGTTTCTTTCCTTTTTTTTAATTATAGTGTGACGTTAAAGAGTATGATCACCGTGATATAACTCGTTGAAGTGTTATTATATAAATATATATTTATTCATTTCAATCCTGAAAGAAATTTCAGTTGCAATTGTTTTTATTTTTTTCCATTTGGTAAAAGTGCCTCTTACTCTTAGCAAGTAACGGTTATGCATGCAAAGATTCTAAACGTACAAGAAAATGCCAAATATACACAGCAAATATGCCTAAGGATTGGCGCCCACATAGTTAAAAACAGGGACTGTTCACAGAAATATCAGAATATAAAAACATGACAGACACAGATGTTTATTAAGTTTTGGTTTCTGAGGGGATTTAGTCATTTCCAATTCCTCAAAAAATTCACGTGAGAATTTGCACAAATAGATCAAACGAGCATAAAATAGAATAGTCAGAGCAAGTAGAAGATAATTTTAAAAAGAAGGGGAAGTCATTCTTTTTTATTATAGTACGAAGACAAGACATGTTTGGGAAAATTTAAGGAATCTTTGACAGTGAGGGGGTCTTAATTATAATAATATTTCTGTGATTTTCAATCTCTTTAAATTATGAATCCCATGATTTAGCTTAAGTTTTTTTTGTTTCTGGGCTTTTGGTCCCCACTTCACACAAAAAAGAAAAGAAAAAAAATCCATGCGCTTGAAAATATATTAAAGCTGACGCAATATGATTTGGCCAAGACTGCATACTAACCTTAGTAAAATAGATTACGATCTAAGTACAAATGAAATACGGTGAAAAATATGCACGTGTATAATTTAATAAATGTAAGGGTGAAAAATTCAGCCATTATAAAGTAGTATTTTTATTTAATATTATGTGAAAGTTAAATGTGGAAGTTGACATTTGCAAAACAAATCGGTAATTACGAGACTAATCTTCTTATACGCCCTTATAAGCTTTCTTAACTTAATGTGACAATTCTTTACATCCTCACAACATACCCAACCACACTTGTGGTCGTGACTTGTGATCATCTTGAATGTTTCCACACTTGTGTTAAACTTGTCTCGATCAAGTTTAACTTTATGTTCTTCTGGTCTCAATCATAGTGATTCTTGAGCAAAACTTGGCATAAACTACCCCTTGAATTTTCGCTTGAGCAAAACTAGCATTGCTGAATTGTTGCATTGAAATACGGTTTTTTTTTTGGGTGCATTTTCAATGAAATCCTAGATGACAAAGGCAGGGAGTAATGAATACTGATACATAAACAAAATTAAAGAAACATGGTTGAAAAAGTTCTTGATGCCCAAGTGTCGTCCTATTATTCGTCTGTACTGCAATCCGGAAAATGCCACCTGATAATACAGTGCTACCTAATAATCTCTCCTTGCTAAGAACATGATAAAACATACCTCAGTCATTACAAGATGTGAATGCTATACATAGAAAACTTGTCCAACATTCAAGAGGCTCTCATGAGGAACGTTGAACATTACACTATTTTCCCTACATATCTTCCTAAGAAATGCATATAGGTAATCAATAGCTATCTTCTTCCAAAACTTTGATTCTCTCCTAGCTTTTACTACGGTATTTCCCAACATGTGCACCACCCCTGCATCTCTACAGTTGTTCAGGAATTCTATCTCATCAGTCTCCACCTTGCTGCTTGCCGGAACGAAGGAGGTCATGTTGTTTGAATGCAAGGGAGAATCATCAGGCACAATCGCGTCCACTGACGCAATTGACAGGTCTACATCAGAGTGAAGTATATTGCTGCTATTACAAAACAGGCCATCTTCTGATTGCTTAGTTTGTTGCTCAAGCAAGCTAGATACATCAGAGTCTGAAGACGCTTCCATCAAGGACTCAAGCCGGACAAACATGAAAAGGCTTTGAAAGAGCTTTTTCTCAAAATCATCATCCTTTTTATGGTCATCTTTATAGCCATACCTTGCAACACAACGGAACATGTGGAAATTCTTGGGTCCGATTCGCTTTACAAGGAACCTCTCTTCTTCCGGGACTGTGCAGACAGGAAGGTACTTCACGCAGACAAAGATGACAACAGAATGGATGGCAGGCAGGTTGGTGATAAAGTGAGAGAAGATACGGGGCACTCCGTTTGCTAGCTCACTGTACACAAGGCCTATCCCAGGTACACGAACCAGTCCTAAACTGGGACCAAGTCCGAGAATCCATGCCATTGAAACCTTACTATGCATCTCAATCTCAAAGCGTTTTACTGTTCCGTAATGCCAAACATACATGATGACAAAAAAGGCTGCTGCGATCACAAGAGGAACCCAGCCACCTTGATTGACCTTGAGCAGCACAGCAGAAAAGTAAGTGCCCTCCACAACCAATGATAAGCCAGTGAAAATCAGGACCAGAATCCAGTGGCAGCGCCACACTAATATCATGACTAAAATCATAAGCAATGTGGTTACCAACATTACTATACAAACTGCCGTCCCTGTTGCAACACGTAAGATTATGTTAGTTGGTGAAATAACTATTTCAACCTAGACACATATTAACACAGGAAGATATGTGTTTAAATAAGATAAGCGACATTGGTTAAACTTACCAGAGGCATTGCCAATTTGGTTTTGATTTTTAAACCCAGCTGTCACGGCAATGCAGAGAATCATAACAATCCAATTAATTTCTGGAATATATATCTGGTGACGGTACTTCCTTGATGTATGCACGACTTTGACTCTTGGGAAACAGCCTAATGCAAGGGCCTGCTTGATTAATGAAAAAGTTGCAGTTATGGTGGCCTGACTTGCAACAACAGCAGCTGCAGTAGCAACAATAAACACAGGCCAATATATGCTGTCTGCGAAAAAAGATTAATTGGTATATTTCAGCAATAAATTACCATAAATATGGGGTATTCATGCCAATCTGAAAAGATATGTAAAGTTTAAAGAGTTTTCTTGAATAACAGGCTTCTACTTACATAAACAAAAAACACCTAAGCTTAAATGTTTATGTTGTATTTAAGAGATCAAACAAACCTGGAATGGAATGATAAAAAGCACCGATCACGTTATTTGAATTTTTCATGAGGTATGCAGCTTGACCACAGTAGGCTAATAGAAGGCATGGAAATACAACTGACGTGAAAGCAATCTGTATTGACGGGACTGGGAAATGGGATAGGTCAGCAAAAAGTGCTTCTGTTCCTGGAAATGTTCACAACCAATCTTCAGGGAGTAAGTCACAAAATCACTTGACTTTCATAAATGAAAAGTTAAGATCATAAAAAAAGATTAGACATGCATAGAACTTTACCTGTTATACTAAGCATAATACCTCCGAGAGATGTCCACCCATCTTTTCCTCCCCTCTTAAAAAATCGATATACATATACAGGTGAAAAAGCTTTTAAAATGCTACGATCATACTTCCAAATGTTAAACATGCCAATTCCTCCAATTACGAGAAACCAAAGGAGTACAACTGGTGCAAACAGCCAACCCACTTTATCTGTACCATGGCGTTGCATGGTAAACAAAAGTACCAGTATAACAACAGCAACAAGCACGACTACCCCTGTATACCCAAAGTGTGGTTATAATTAGATTTGGAAAGATTGATACATTGAGTCACAAACTTAACAAAGCAAATGAAACGATATCTTTATATCAAAAGCATGGAGATACCATTACTAATCTTAGGGTGGCCCACATTGATCCCACCAACTGCTGACAGAACTGCAAAATATAGTATGGTTAGGTATTGCGTATACGTATTGAATAGAATATGGCTAATCAGCTTCCAATAAAACTGATAAAGGATCATACTCACCTCAGCAGGAGTTATCAGAGAATATTTGTAGAAAATTACAACACTCACACTTAGTAAAATGTTTCAAGGAAGTACCTTTAGCATTTAGAAATGAAAAAAAGAATGGATTTCATGATAAAGATTGGTCTGGGTGCAAGGGCATTCAATAGCTTCCCTTATTATTTACTTCCATAGGAACAATTTACGCATGTTGAATGTGTTAGGGTTTTGGTAATAGATGGAGAAGAAAGAGGAGATAGTGGAAAAGAGCGTTTGTGGGTATGTGTAATACAAAGTTACACAATAAGCAGATTAGTTATGAAGATAGCAGACAGAAGAACTATTCTACAATATCAACCATGAAGATGCGTACCTGATATGGCTGGAGTCAGAATCCCATCCCCAATCACCATGCAAGAGCCAACGAGGACAAGAATAAGAAGTGTGCTCTGCATTAATGCATGTCCCTCCAACCATCTCTTGGTTCTTGCAGCAAATGATTGCTCACCAAAAGTAGAACGACTATATGTTGTTAGTGCCTCATCTGTTTGGTCTTGGTTAGGAATAGCCTTTATCTTTGCATGTCGACAGAGTAGTGAATAAAGAGCAAATGTTCCACCTGCAGCCATTAGGAGGATAAGTTTGCAGGAACGTGTGGACAAAATCAGATAGGGAAATTTGCCTCATTGAGAGGGAAGATACAGCCATAATGCATGCTACTGTGTACTAGCATTAGAATACATAACGAAAATCATTTAATATATAGCAAAGAATTCTGACATTCATTACTTTTAAAATGTCACTCTTTCACTTAATTTGCGATCTTCCATAAATCACTATCAACCATAAACTCATTGTGTACATCTGCATGATTGATGAGTATAAAGCACTACAAACCTCTCGCTTTGAAGGGGTGTGTGTAAGATCACAATCGTGTTTACCTTCTCAACAAAGCTGGAGCTAATCCAAACTGTTTTTATTATGTGGATACCTTGTACATGTTCACCTATTGTTATCCACTATCATTTCATATGTGTCCTGTCCCTTACCAATTTTGTTCTTTTCCCTTTAATAGTTTTCTATCATCAGACGGAATCATCAGGAAGAAACTCTGTCATCAACTTTCCCATAGCAAAGCAGAAATAAGGACAGTCATCAATCAACCTTAAAAGAATGAAAAGGGAAGAACAAATGAATTGCACTCCTGGAACTACATCAGAAAAAGGCCATAACAGCGTCCATATTTTCGATGTAATTGTCTCTTATTGAGAAATAAAATACAGATACATTAGATTAATTATCTGAGCACAGAATTCAAGGTAATGCCTAATATTACAAAGGTGGAGAGAGAGAAAAAGAAGCTTATATATGGATGATATAGAACTAGAATAAAGTAACATCATTGGTTAAGATCAATTACCTTGACCATTGTCATTTGCTCTACAGACAATAAAAACGTACTTGAGGAGTGGAATAAGAGTGAGGGAATATATAATAACAGATAAAGCTCCAATTAAATCCTCTGGGTCACCAATTCCATCAGGAAATGTATTGTAGAAAACATACAAAGGAGATGTGCCTAAATCTCCATACACCACACCAAGGCTTTGAAATGCAAGCTGCAGAAGCATTAATGTCGAATATTTCTGCAAGGAAATCAGCAACAAGAGAAAAGCTATTTTAGAAATAGCACAATATCTGAAAATATGTGTCAAATCCATGCCAGGTATAGGCAGGCTACATTCGTTGTATATATATCATGCAATTATTTCAACCATATAGTATAAAGAGTTGCAATCAATAAACAATGCCAGACTACATCCAAAGGAATGCATTCCTTTGCACAATTCATTTTCCTTCTCTTTTCTCCAAATAAACTGATCATAAAAAAACAAAAGCAAAACTTCAAATGACTGCCAGATTTTAAAAACTCAAAGCCTTCAGCATTGCCATTACTAATTATATGGGTATTTTAGGCTTTGAAACAGTTCACTACAGAATGGAGGAGAGAGAGAGAGAGAGAGAGAGAGAAATAATACCTTTTCCTTGTACATATTTCTAAGCCTCTTAGCCTCCTCATCCATGGGCTGATCAAGCTGCTGATCCAAAGCCCAGACGCTACCTTTGTTATCAGTGTTTTCATCAGCAGACATTCTTCTAGCCATCTGCATCTCAATCATTCAAATGATTCTCCTTCACCAATTCACCTCTCCAGTATAATTTTTTCAATCCCCCAGTTGTTCTTTCTTACTCTCCCTCTAAATTGAAAGCTGCAACCCCATATGCTTTAGTCCTGACTGAACCAAAACCAAAACAGATATCAGTGTTTACAATCTGAAAATTCTTCTGCTTTTGAATTGCTAGCAAATTACCAGGAAAAAAAATCTCAGCAACAACTAAAAATCAACATTACTTCCCCAATTAAGAAGCTTTCTCAAGTATGAAACATTAAAAGATCATTCAAGTGAATCAAATCCACTACCCAGAAATCCAACACAGAAAATGAACAAGTTGAACGGTCAACAAAACCCAGAGCATGCATTTTAGTACCTCAATTGAACGGAGATAAACTGCTACACAAAAAATGAACAAAACCCGGCACTCCATTGAAGCCGTGACAATCCAACAACACACCAGCAAATGATTTACATAGAAAAATGTAAAGGAAAAAAGGAAAAACAAAACAAAATTTAAAACTTTCAGTGTCTTTACTCGGTTGTAAGAGTGATATTCCCACGTGGGTTTAGCCTTGAAGACTTCAGGTACCCATCAAAGCATACCACAAGAGTGACAGAGATGAACAAACGCCATTCTTCAGAGCAAAAGGAGTAACAGAGAGAGGGTGGTGCTCCTAGTTCATTTAGCCATTCCTTATCCTAGTTAAATTATAGTACACGGTAAATAATAAATATTGTTTCCCCCCAACCTTTTCTGGTTAATTATCCACGTACTTATCAGTAAGCTTGTGTTTTGGCGACAACCCAAATACGATCTTTGTTAAAACTACAACTGTAAAAGCAAACAATCTAGCTTGAAGAGATGAAAAGTAAAACAGTTGAATAAAAATTGGACAAAAAAGTATATTGCTTTAAAAACTGGAAGAAATTTAAATTGTGTTTTTTTTTTCCTTTCTGATTTGGTAAAAATGCGTCTTGCTGTTAGCAAGTAATGTTTATGGGTTTCTTTGTGTTAACATGCAAGGTTCTTAATGTAGAAAATACCAAAAATACTCATGGCCTAAGAGCAACTTCACCCATTTGCTCCTTGCCATGGCAAGGGGGGAAGCTAAGGCGGTGAATAGTGGTTGCCTTTGCAAATAGTATTGTGTGTTACCACCCGTTGCCATGACAAAGGGCAATTACTATTCTTTTTTTGTTTTTTTTCAAAAATTTGTTTACCTAAACAATTAATTTGGATAATATTTTCGGATAAGATTTTTTGGTTCGTATGTGTCAATATTTATTATAAAATTCATATCTCAATCGTATAAAATTTTGGTATTTATAGAAGAGAAAAAATCATTAATTTTTTAGTATTTTTTTTAAAAAAATTCGATTTTTTTTCTTTTTTTTATTGCACAAAAATTGGCTGCCGTTGGATTGGAGAAAAAAATCTGATCGGAGCGCCCAAAGAGCAACACGTGGACTTTAGCGGCACTGTAGCAAGTGAGCATTGTAGCACTGACGTCATCACCAAAATGAAGGCTAGAGCTCGGGCCAGCCCAGGTTGCTGGGACCCACTCCCAGCTCGAGCTTGGGCTCCTCACTGGAAACAGATTTTGGCAAAATTTTCGCCCAGCTCGAGACTCGGTGGAACCGCTGAAGTTGCTCTAAGATTTAGAGCTCGCGTTTCTTATGTACGAAATCCAATAAGGATTTGCGTTGCGTCCACATAGTTAAGGGAATATTTGTAGAAGAAAATTAATACAAAATGAAGGGCAAGCACATTCTTTTCATTAAGCATCGAGTGACGACAAGCACACATGTTTGGGAAAACAAAAATAAAGGCAACTGTGAATGTGAGGAGGTCCTAATTATATTAATAATCTATATTTTGTGATCAGTAATTCTGTGGTACATTCAACGTACCCGTGGTACCGGTACATCGTTATAAATGATTAAATTAATTTTTTAAATGAATAACTAAAAGAATGAAAGGACTCATTTGTGATATCTTTATTAACAGAGCATGGTTATGTGATCTTTATTAAGAGATTGGTGTGGCTAGCTAGGCCACGTAGTAATGTTTTAGCTTAATTTAAGATATTTGTTTTTGGGTTTTTGGCCCTCACTTTACCCAAAAATAGAAGGAAAAAAAATCCAATGAAAAGTAGTGCTTGAAAATATCACAAGCTGAGACATTATGATTTGGACAAGACTGCATACCAACAATAGGTGGACGTTAAGTCAAAACATGGGAGTTTTGTTGGATCCAACCGAGTCACAATTCCTTTTTTGGTAATTTGAGTCAATTGCTGGTTTATACTACCAAAAAGTGTTTATACATAGAAAATCTGTCCAACACTCAAGAGACTCTCATGAGGAACATTGAAGAGTACACTGTTTCCTCTACATATCTTCCTAAGAAATGCATAAAGGTAATCAACAGCCATCTTTTTAAAACAATTTGAGTCCCTCCTAGCTCTCACTACAGTATTTCCCAGTATGTGCACCACCCCTGCATCTCTACACCTGTTCAAGAATTCTATTTCGTCGATCTCCACCAGCTGGCTGCTTGTAGGAATGGAGCACGTCAGAGGCTGGCTCACGTATATTGGAGAATCAGCAAGCTCAATTGAGTCCACTGATGTAATTGACACGTCTGCACTGGAGTAAGGTATACTTCTGTTGTTGTTATTGTTCCACATGGCATCTCTTGATTGGATTGTTTGCTGGTTAAGTATACTGGATACATCAGAGCCTGGAGATCCTTCCATCAGGGACTCAAGCCGGACAAACGTGAAAAGGTTGTCAAAGAGCTTCTCCTCAAAGTCATCATCCTTTTTGTGGTCGTCTTTGTAGCCATATCTTACAACACAACGGAACATGTGGAAGTTATTGGGTCCAATCCGCTTTACCAGGAACCGTTCTTCTTCTGGGACTGTGCAGACAGGAAGGTACTTCACGCAGACAAAGACTACAACAGAATGGATGGCGGGAAGGTTGGTGATAAAGTGAGAGAAGATGTGGGGCACTCCAGTGGCTATCTCAGAGTACACAAGTCCTATCCCAGGTACCCGAACCAGTCCTAAACTGGGACCGAGTCCAAGAATCCATGCCATCGATACCTTACTGTGCATCTCAATGTCAAAGCGTATTACTGTACCGTAATGCCAGCCATACATAACGATAAAGAAGGCTACTGCAATCACAAGAGGAACCCACCCACCTTGATTGACCTTAAGGAGTACAGCAGAAAAGTAAGTGCCCTCCACTACCAATGTTAAGCAAGCGAAAAAGAGTACAAGAGTCCAATGGCAGCGCCACACTAATATCATGACTAAAATCATAAGAAATGTGGTTACCAACATGACTATGACAACAGCCGTCCCTGTTGCAACATGTACGATTGTGTTAGTTGTTGCAAGTTCAACCAGCGAGCTTGGAAAGGGATACGACAAGTAATAGTCAGAGCGCAAGTTTAAGAAGAGAAATGCGAACAAGATTTGTCTAAAATTTCACCCAGTAATCACTACTCGGGATGAAATTCATTGGCTCATTCAAAAGTTTATAGCTTATTCCATGACATGTTACTATAGGGATATTATGCAGAATCAGAAGGTGTGATATGAGGGGAACAGGAGGATAAACTCACCAGCAGCGTTCCCAATTTGGCTTTGATTTTTAAATCCAGCTGTCACGGAAATGCATAGAATCATAAGAATCCAATTAATGTCTGGAATATATATCTGGTGATGGCTCCTTGATGTATATACAACTTTGACTCTTGGGAAACAGCCAAGCGCAAGGGCCTGCTTGATTAATGAAAAAGTTGCAGTTATGGTGGCCTGACTTGCAACAATAGCAGCTGCAGTTGCAACACTGAACACAGGCCAATATATGCTTTCTGCAAAAATGATTAATCGGCATCTTTCAGCAACAAATTACCATCAACATGGGGCATTCACTCTACTCTGAAAATGTATGAAAGTTTAAGAGAATTTTCTTGAATAACAGACTTCAAATGAAAATTGCCATGTATAATTTCCTAGTTATTTATGAAATTCTTCTTGAAGTGTAAATTCCTAGTTCCTACAACACTCTTACTCACGTAACAGACCAACTCCTAAAAGCCATTTTTTCCTTTTGATGTCCAAACTGGTCTTCAAGAATGAGAGCAACTCCATTGTTAGGAAAGTGCTAACGATGATCATTATACCCATAACTAAATCACCCTTCCAAGTACTAGTATTTTATTTTTGAACTGCTTCAGTTTCAGTATCATGATATCTCTCATAAATATTGAGTTAATGCTCAGACAAGAAATGTGTTATGTTCATGTGTTATGTTCATATCTTGTTGACAAGTTCCACACATGTTGCAGGGAAAATACCTTACAGGGACATTCCTCACAACACACACACACACACACACACACACACATATCAGCATTATGACCAGATGACGACAAGTATTTTAATTTAAAATTTTACTTTGTATTAGTTTTGGCACTACCAAACGCTTATGCTATATTTTAAAGTTGAGAGATCAAACAAACCTGGAATAGAGTAATAAAATGCCCCGAACACATGATGTGGATATTTCATAAGGTAGGCAGCTTGACCAGAGTAGGCTAAAAGAAGGCAAGGAAATGCAACTAATGTGAAAGCAATCTGTACGGACAGGACTGGGAAATGGGATACGTCAGCAAAAAGAGTTTCTGTTCCTGTAAATGGTGCACAACCAGTATTCAGAGAGTAAAGTCACAAAATTCAGATCAGAAACAAGAGAAGAGATCAAATTCAATAATAGCATACAGAAATTTTACCGTTTATACAAAGCATGATACCTCCGAGAGATGCCCACCCATGTGTACCACCCTTTCGAAAAAATGCTATCACATACACAGGTGAAAAAGCTCTCAAAATGCTAGTATCATATTTCCAAATGTTGAAGATGCCAATTCCTCCAATTAAGAGAAACCAAAGGAGCACAATTGGTGCAAACAGCCAACCGAATTTCTGTGTACCAAATTGTTGCATGATAAACAAAATTACCAGTATAACAACAGCAACAACCACGACTATGTCTGTATAAAGAATGTGTAACTACAATTAGATAAGATTTAGAAAATTGATAGATTCAGTTGCAGAAATGACAAAGCAAATAAAAGAACTTCACATCCAGGAGCATGGAGATACCATTACTAGTATGAAACCGGCAACAATTGATCCCACCAACTGCTGACAGAACTGCGAAAGATAGTATGGTTAAAGTATTACTTATACTTATCGAAAAGAACATGGCTAAGCAGCTTCCAATGGAACTGAGAAAGAATCATTGTCACCGCATCAGCATTAAAGAAACATTAATTATTTTCAAAAGGAGCTCTCAGATGTGGTGTATGTAAAATCCTTTGAATCATAGGCAATTTTCCTTCTAGAATAATGTCCTCTATTACATAAGTCCAAACTATACAATCAGTTCAAACTGAACAGCCAAAATCAAGCCCCTAATTGGAGGCTTCAAAAGGAATAATATGATGCAATAATATAAGATGGATTAGACTAAAAGAAAAACCCCTGAAGATGTCCATAGAGAAGTTAGAAATCTAATTCTATCTCAAAGTATACCCGCATCCCATCAAACGACCTATTATTTTTTTCCAACCAAATAATCCTCAAAGAAGTCAATACCACACACTGCAAAAGGGTAATCTCCTTTTTATCGGCCCCAATACCCGAATAACCTTCCACCAATGACAAGTAACAGTTTGTAGGCAAAGCCACACCACCCCAGACACATTCGAATATTAACCCATATTTGCATTGTAAAAGGGCAATGTTAAAATTTATTACCACTCTTCCACTCCCATTTGCACCAAGCATTTTCATGATCCTATGTACGTTTCTATCCACTATATAATTCTTCACTAACTGACAGAAAGTCAAAAACATACATTCTTGGTCAAACGAAGCCCGAAGAAGTTTTTCAAAGCTCACCACCCAAAGACATTTCACTTCATAAATTACAAGATCCTATCCAAGAGATGTAAATCATGTGACATGGTTTAACCTTAGGCATCAATGCATCAATTTGTAACATTTCTGGAGTTATGAATAACTCGCGTGTAAAGAAAAAGTGACAGCAGCATGCATGCAGATAGTTCAGAAAGTGGACTACATATTCAACTTAAGAGTATAGCATCCATATGCTCAATATAATGGCAACATGAGTACCATTGGAGACAACAAGTTCTCTTCCTTTTTGTCGTCTAATTACTAAAGATATTATTTTTCAAGTGTTATTATGTTTCTATTCCAAAAGTAAGAAAGCTATTCCAAGAAGTAACCAATATATCGAAAAATAATTTTTATAATCCTTGCAGCATCTCCATAATTGTCACCAGTTGGTTCCTTTGACCCTATCACCTTGCCCAATCTCCAACAGTGGCAGTGCAACATTATTCTACTAGATGCTGAAATCTGTTTAACAACTTTTCTTGTTTAAAGGTTTCCTCATTTAACAAAGGTAACTGCTAAACCTGGCTTATCCAGGCACTTGTTAAACTCATATACTATTTGGCTGATCTCATTTACCTTTTTGTGTAACCTACTCACATACATATGTTGAAATAGATCTGCATCTGTAGAGATTATTTATGAACATATAGACAGAAAAATGATCCTACTACATGAATATATATACCTGATATGGCTGGCGTCAGAATCCCATCCCCTATCACCATGCAAGAGCCAATCAGGACAAGAATAAGAAGTACGTTCTGAATCAATGCATGTCCCTCCAACCATCTCTTAGTGCTTGCAGCAAATGATTGCTCACCAAATGTAGAACGGCTATATGTTGTTAGCTCCTCATCACTTTGGTCTTGGTTAGGAACAGTCTTTATTTTTGCATGTCGACAGAGTAATGAATAAAGAGCAAATGTTCCACCTGAAACCATGAGGAGGATAAGCTTACAGGAACCAAGTGTCAGAGGAATCAAACATGGAAATTTGCCTCATTCAGAGGGAACATATTGGGATACTGTATCTCATGGTATACTAGCATCAGAAGTACATATAGCAAAGGATGCATGATATTAGTTAAAAAAAGAATACATAAAAGAGTCTGAATCACCCCTTGCATCTGATCTCATGAGTTTTTATGTTAACGTAAATATTTGCTTTAGCAATGATTTTTTTTTTAGGCTATACCTGAGATGAAAATAAATCAGGAAAAATTGTGGCGTAAAGCAGCAATATTGATATATACGAGGCCATCACCCAGTGTTATTTCCACATTGACCAGGTATTTTAAGGACCTGAAAACTGGAAGTGGGTTTCCAGAGTTTCACAAGGAACAGCTACTCTGATAAAGGAATCGTCCAAGGCTCAAACTTGTGCTCTGCCATCCCAAGATGTTGCGGTTCAATCATGACTCGCCCCGATTTTTCACACTTTACACTTTATATGAAACTCCCTTTAAATAAAGATTCACTTTTTGTGTGACTTCATACTTTCAAACATGTATTTCCCTCCCTCTCGTTGTATTTTATGCAGTCTTATGGTAAATCATTAAGACAACCCTCCAATATTTTTAAAAGAATTCTGGCATCAATTAATTTCAGAATACTTATTCTTGCACTCACTTTACAATTTTCCATAAGTTCTTATCAACCATGGACTCATTCTGTACATCTTCATGATTGATCCACACAAAGTGTTACAAGGTGACTATAATAAATCAAAATTATGTTTACCTTCTCAAAGAAGCGAGAATTTAATTAAAAAAATATCTGTTATGTGGGTGTCTTGCACATGTTTACATAATGTTTCTACACCAAATTTTCATCTGTTCCCCTCTCCCTCACAAAATTTATTCTTCCCCCTTTTCTAATTCATGGAATCATCAGGAAGAAAACCTTCCATCAATTCTTCCAAAGGGAAAGCGAAATAAGAACCACCAATCAATTAAGAGAATGAGGGAAATAAATAAATGAACTGCACTGTTGGCGATACGTGAAACAAAAGGCTCAAAAAACCATCCATAATGTAATCCTACCTGCTAGTAAACAATCAATATAGATAAACTAAAATTAATTATCTGGGAACTGCATTACTAGTAGAAAGATGGGCAGGGGGAGCCTATATGATTAGAATAAAGTAACTTTATTGGCTAAGATCAATTACCTTGACCATTGTCATTTGCTCTACAGACAATAAGAACATACTTCACGAGTGCAATAAGAGTGAGGGAATATATAACAACCGATAAAGCTCCAAGTAAATCATCTGGCTCGTCAATTCCATAAGGAAATGTATTATAGAAAACATACAAAGGAGATGTGCCCAAATCTCCATAGACCACACCAAGGCTTTGAAATGCAAGCTGCAGAACCGTTATTGATGAACATTTCTGGAGGAAACAAAAAGCAATCAGAAACAGGAGAAAAGTTAGTCCTAAAATACCACAGTATCTTAAATATCTGTTAATTGCATTCAGGTCATGCCTGGAATGGGCAGGCTACATTCAGTGCAACCATATAGCATAAAAGAGTCACAATCAATAACGAAAGTCTGACTTCATCTAATTGAATGCATTCATTTTCACAATTTCAATTCACTTATCTCTATCTTAACTGAGCATAAACAAGAGAGAGGAAAAAAAACAATTGGGTACGAGATACAAAAATTAAAGACTTCAAAAATGACATTCCCAATTTTGGTGAACTGGGCTTTGAAGCAGTTTACTGCAAAATGAGAAGGGGATGAGAGAGAGAGAGAGACAGAGAGAGACAGAGAACCTTGTCCTCGGACATGTTACTGAACTTATTAGCCTCCTCATCCATGGGCTGGTCCAGCTGTTGATCCAAAGCCCAGACACCACCTTTTTTCTCAGGGTCTTCATTTTCTGTCATTCTGGTGGCAATTTGCAACTCAATAATTCAAATGGTTCTTCTTCCCCTGCAAGAATTCACCTTTCTGGCAACATTTTTCCAATTTCTCAGTTGGGTTTTTTTCTTCTTCTTCTTCTTAGCTTTCTTCTCTTACCCCAGATTTTCCTTGGTGTTTGCTGGTGGGTTGGGACAACAGTTTGTGGAGGATGAGGGGCAGGAATTTTTGTAAGTCTCATGTTTTTCGGGAGGGCAATAGTAAGGTGGTTGATGCTTTGCCTATTTATGGTGCGCATATCATGTGCCATTTATAGATTTTCATAGTATTGCTTCTCTCTCGTTTGCTTGTCTTCTCTTGTTTGTGTGTAACTTTGTGCCAAATCTCAAATCAGTGGAAACAGACTGCTACACCAAAACTGAAGAACAACCCAGAACTCCACTGAACCCGTACACCCCAACGCCGCCCAACTTGTGATTTACGTGTAATAAAAAAAAGTGCTATAGAAATGTTTTGATATCAAGAAGGGAAATTCTATATCAACCCGTTATTTGCTCTTTACACTCCATAATCTCTTTACACCCTATTAAACTTTAATAAAATTTCAAATTACTTACCATATCCTATTTTTCTTCCTAAATTGCTCTCATGAACCTCATTCCCTAACTTACTGTGTACATCTCATCTCATATCATATATCACCCATCAAAAACCCCCTTCCTTTTCAGACACACCTCAAAAAACCCCTTCCTTTTCAGACACACCTCATCTGATATCAAACCTCACCCCATGCCATATCAAGCCTCACCCCATCGAAAATTCCCTCCTCATGTAGACACACCCCATCAGATTTACAACAAGCTCCACCGCACACCTCATCCCTTTTGAAACAGAGCCATCTCACAACCCATCTCTGCAAACCTGAACCCATCTCTAAAATAGAGTCATCACACCCCACAGCTAACCCCAAACGCCTCACCCCGTCGTAAACCACCATCGCCTCAGCCATCACCAATCTGTCAAGTTTTCACAAATCCTTCGAAGAGCTAAGGTTTGATTTCAATTTTGATTTCTATATTTACGTTTCTAAGTGTTGATTAAGCCTAGGTTTGATTTCACTTTTGAAAAGCCAAAGTTTGATTTTAATTATTGATTTCAACTTTGTGGGTGTATTGTTCGAACCTTGTTTTACGAAACTGAATTTTAATTTCGGTGGATTACCAACGAAATGGTTACATTGCTTCAGTAGTAGTCCACCCAATTTGAACCTGATCTGTACTAAAATTAATTTTACTTTCGGTGGGTTACCACCGAAATCGTTACCTTGTTTCGGTGGTAGTTCACCGAATTTATTTCCATTTTTTAGGAGATTCCCACTGAATGTATTTCGGTTTTTCAATGGTACTTCACCGAATATGTTTTCCTTTTTCAATGATAGTCCACCGAATTTGTTCCATTTTTCAGTGATCATCTACCAAATCCGTTACTGAGTGTGTACTTAATATTGTTTTTTTAGATATAAGAGGACTCGCATAGGTACTACTGAGGCTTCATCATCTCGACTTGATAAACAGCGTCCCACAGCCTCAATGAAGAGACAGAGAACGGCTCCCCAAGATGACTTTAAGGATACTACAGAGGTTGAAGATGTAGCTCTTACTCATGATAGTAATGTTGACACAGAGGTTGAAGATGTAGCTGCTACTCATGATAGTAATGTTGAGGTACATGCCGAGCCTACTGAGCCATCTCGAGTAGGTCTCATTGATCCATCTTTACTTACGAGTTTTAAAACTCACATAGCAGCTACAATTTGGAATAACCAAGTAAGTCGTTTTACTGTGACAATAGAAGGTAGAATATAAGTCGGGGAGAGAGGCGAACCAAGATGCATACAAGTGTCTGTCCATGTAGCCACAAACCTATCCTTAAATGGATTTAACCAACTGTCATGTATGCATTCAAGAGCTTTTTGAAATTCACTGAACTTAGACTCAATCTGTCGCAAACAACGCCAATATTCCTCCTCTGTTTCTGAACCAACCAAAGTATTCTAATCCTCATTAAATTACTTCCAATTTTTTAGGGTCCCAAATAACTTCTTACAGTTTGCCAACACTCCTTTGTTAATATGTCATCTGCATAATAAATGTCGTGCTTTCGAAAATATAGACGTAATAGAATTCATGAGTGCTAACTCTCGATCGGTGACAATAACACCAAGAAGACAATTATCATTTTTTCTTGTGCACGAGCCCATCTAAGTAATGCATCTCTACCATTTGAATATCTACACATAAAACTCATGTTATTTAAAGATAAAATTTGAAACATTAATGCCACGTTAATGATACTAAAAAGGATTTCAGACAAAAAAAAATTCAAAATAATTACCGAATATGTTGTGAATTGATCACTATAGTCCATTACACATTCTGTTCCTATATTGTTGCCTTCAGTAAGGGCGTCACCTTGTTTTTTTTCCTTCAATGGAAGTAAGATCAAAATAGCTTACATTAAATTTGTGGTCGACAATAAGTTAATGAAAAATAAATAAATTTCCTTTCGTTGCCACTAAAACGCAGGTAAAATTTTGGTAATAAACCACTAAACAAAGTTCCATGTTACGGTGAATCTCTACCACATATTAATTTCATGACCGGTCAAACACAACCGAAATAGGTGCAATGTTTCGGTGGCATCCCACCGAATTTACTTATAGCGTTCGGTACTGATGTGCTGAACTCAACCGGCGCCCATCATGAAATACTAAACTTGCAAAACGCCAAAAAATAAATTCATACCTCATTCGAGCCTTTCTAACTTCAATATCACCCTTCATGAATAAATACAAGATATTTTTTCACCAATATAAACGTATAAATCTCGTTAGAGTCGTAGGAACATGATGATTTGAGAAAAAAGTCAAACTAGGATTGCATGAACATATGTGGGGTGTAGTGAGCAATTTTAATTTTAAATTTAAATTTTTTTGTCCTTAACGGTAATTATGTACAAGGGTAAAATAGGTTATTCATGTTTAAAATTAGTATGGGGTGCAAAGAGTAAATAATGGAGAGCCAATAAAATCTCTCAATCAAGAAAAAACAAATTAAAGCAAAAGAATAAATAAGTAAATAATCTCCCAAAAATATGGCTACGGATTTTTACCCAAATTGGGCCTGACCTGCAACAGGGTGAAGGCCCAGATGAGTAGTCCTAGTGGAGTGTAGTTCTTTAGGCTTTAGCAGCCCATGTAGCTAAAGAATAATTGAAAACTATATTAATGTCTCTTTTTTGTTTTTTGGTGGAAATTTCATAATAATAAAGTAAATAACAAAATTATTATTGAAAATTTACCACAACGTATATATTTCCCCATGTTCAACAGGAGTAGCACAAACAGATATCCCATTTGTCAAGATTTTCTCAACATTTCTTTACTTTTTAATTGCATTCCTAATATGATTTAAAATGCAACAAGAGTGAAAAACAATCGGCATTTACAGTATGATATAAGTTTCATTGACGATAGACAGAAAATTTACACATAGAAAATCTGTCCAACATTCAAAAGACTCTCATGAGGAACATTGAAGATCACACTGTGCTCCCTGCAAACTTTTCTAAGAAATGCATAAATGTAATCAACAGCTATCTTTTTGTAGAACCTGGAATCCCTCCTTGCTCTCACAACCGTGTTCCCAAGTATATGCACCACCCCAGCATCTCTACAATTATTCAAAAATTCTAGCTCATCAATCTCATTCTGCATGCTCTGTTGACTGGATGAACTCATAGTATTGTTTGCATGCAATGGAGATTTAGCAGGCACAATTGAGTCCACTGATGAGATAGTAAGGTCTGCAGTCGATCCAATTGTGTTGCCATTATTATTTATTAGGCCTTCCATTGACCTCTCAGTTTGCTGGCCATATATACTGTACTCATCCGAGTCTGAACACCCCTCCATCATGGACTCGAGCCGGACAAACATGAAAAGGTTGTCGAAGAGTTTTTTCTCAAAGTCATCATCTTTCTTGTGGAGGTCTTTGTAACCGTATCTTGCAACGCAACGGAACATGTGGAAACTCTTGGGGCCAATCCGCTTTACAAGGAATCTTTCTTCTTCTGGGACAGTGTATACAGGAAGATACTTCACACAAACAAAGACGACAACAGAATGGATCGCAGGCAGGTTGGTGATGAAGTGGGAAAAGATGTGAGGCACTCCACTTGCAAGCTCGGTGTACACAAGTCCTATCCCAGGGACCCGAACCAGTCCTAAACTGGGGCCAAGTCCAAGAAGCCATGCCATTGAAACCTTACTGTGCATCTCAAACTCATAACGTTTCAATGTGCCATAATGCCAAACATACATGATGAGAAGAAAGGCAGCTGCAATCACAAGAGGAACCCATCCACCTTGATCAACCTTGAAGAGGACAGCGGAAAAGTAAGTGCATTCCACAACCAGTGACAAACCAGTGAATATCAGGACAAGAATCCAATGACAGCGCCACACTAATATCATGATTAGAGTCATGAGCAGTGTGGTTGCTAGCATGACCACGACAACTGCCGTCCCTGTTATAACATAAAACATAATGCAATTGAGTGCAAGCTTGATTTGGAAGAAAGACCCTGAGCTACCATAAATATTAACTTATTTAAAATCAATGACCAAAATTCTAATTGAATATTATTAAAGGTATACACATACTCTTGTATCTCTTATTAATGTTTGGGTTGTTAATCATTCAATAAAGTAAGAGCTTCTATCTTCTCTTTGTTTTGGATTGTTATCATGGTACCAGAACAGGTTTTTATACGATTTCTCACAGCAGCAAGTCAGTTAACTATTGGTCTGTATTGTCATCTTAAAAAGTTCACCACCTCCCTACTTCTTCACCTCCTAATTTATCCCAAATACATCTTCACCTCCTAATTTATCTCAAATACTTCTTCCTCTCATATTTCTTTATTTAAAGAAGTTCCAAACATTCTTTCCAAGAATTTTTCACAATTGAATTTGAGCCTAGTTCAACAAAGTAGAGAATATGGCTTACATAAGCTTCAAGACATTTAGCAAAGGATGAACTTACCATACGCATTTCCAATTTGGCTTTGATTTTTGAATCCAGCAGTCACAGCAATGCAAAGAATCATAAGAATCCAATTAATATCTGGAATATATATTTGGCCGAGGAACTTCTTTGATGTGTGTACAACTTTGACTCTAGGAAAACAGCCAAGTGCAAGAGCCTGCTTAATTATTGAAAAAGTCGCCGATATAGTTGCTTGACTTGCAACTACTGCAGCTAGAGTCGCAACAATGAAGACTGGCCAATATATTTTCTCTGCAGTATGAGAAGCAATAAGCATCTTTGGAACAACAATATGCTACTTATTGTTTAAGAGATTATGTTACTCGTTTCCCGTATATTTGTAGTTTACGTTAGAGATTCAATAGAGAATGGCACAGTGAAAAAATTTGGGAGAATCCAAATTGTATGGGCTCATAGAGATGAAAGATTTCTTAATTCTCATATCATAAAAGAACTTTATGGAATTTGTATCTGTTTCATCTCACAATTTATCATTTTAATCCATGAATTAGAAATTATCCTTTATAATCTCTCAACTTTCTACATGAATTTGAATGCAGGTTTTAGTAAATTAAAGTTCAGCCAACTTTGGATTTTTGTAGAGAGTTTTACCCTCACAACCAAAGTCAAAGTTTGAAGCTACCCATCCCCCTTTGACCTCCTTCGTACCCAAAAAAAGACCCAGTAATCTACATTAGTTAAGATTTAAAAGAATAAAAAGACTTGAGTAAATATTTTTATATTTTTAAAATTCTATCAAATACTATTACTAAAAATTTTAGTGTGCTTAATTATGAGAAACCCGTTTATGTGTTCTCCCATGTATGCAAAATAAAGATTAGGGCAAACCTGGAATGGAAAGATAAAATGCTTGAAGCACAGTTTTGTTGTCATGATTTTTCATAAGGTACGCAGCTTGACCAGAATAGGCTAAAAGAAGGCAAGGAAACACAACCGTAGTGAAAGCAATCTGTACAGCTGAAACTGGAAAATGGGCAAGGTCGGCAAAGAGTGCTTCAGTCCCTGTAATCATTCATAACTTGTCATCAGAATCCAAAATAGCAGATGTGGTATTAGGATACAGAAACTTAAAGAGCCGAAAAGTGAAATTAGGATACAGAAACTTTACCTGTTATACTAAGCATGATACCTCCAAGGGAAGTCCAACCATCTCTCCCATTCCTTTTAAAATACCGATATATATAGACGGGCGAAAAAGCTCTCAAAACACTACTGTCATGTTTCCAGATGTTGAATATGCCAATACCTCCAATTAAGAGAAACCAAAGAAGCACAATGGGAGCAAAGAGCCAACCAACTTTATCTGTACCATAGTGCTGTACGCTAAACAAGCCTACTAATATTACAACAGCAACAAGTATGACATAATCTGCACCACAACAAACAAAGTATCAGTTAAAGACATAATTCAGCAGTAGTGACTGAGAGAGGTACAGAGGCAAGGAACCACATTTAAAAAATAAAAACATTTAGTTCCAAGGAATATGACGGTACCATTTTTCATGCCAGGGCTGCTTACTTTGATCCCGCCAGCAGCTGATAAAACTGCCCAAAGCAAAGCATAGTTGATATCTTCTAAGGATATGGAGAGAAACAAAAAAAATTTAACCACACTCATTTCAAGCGTTGATTTTTCCCCATTTTAATTCCTTTCTTGGAAGAATCTTTAGTACTCTACAGCCCCTATTAAAGTATATTTCTTTTGTTTTGGAAAGAAACTCTAGGATTGTAAGGTTGGAAGAGATTGTTATCCATGTCGATAACCACACTCACCCCGACATCCCATTATCTTTTTCTATATATATATATATATTTTTTGTTTACTTACCTATTTAGGCCTTTTAATAAAAAGTTCCTTACGCTTCTTGTGTACCTGGGTTGTGCCCCCATTGGGCCCTTTCTAATAAACAACTTTTGCTTATCAAAGAACAAATAATGGCAGAGAGACAAAAAGGATGAACAGATGGATTATTAGGAAAAGATATATGACTTCTAGTGTCAAGAAATGTGTACCAGATATAGCTGGAGTAAGAATCCCATCACCAATCACCATACAAGTGCCAACGAGGACCAGAAGAAGAAGGGCATTCTTCCTTGATGCATGCCCCTCCAACCACTTCTTGGTTTTTGCAGCATATGATTGTTCATGGAAAGTAGAACGACTATACGTTGTTAGCTCTTCATCAGTCCGGTGTTGGTTAGGAATAGTTTTTACATTTGCATGTCGGCAGAGCAATGAATAAAGAGCAAATGTTCCACCTGCAACGCAGAAACCACTTATTCCGTAGAACTTTATGGTGACTCATGAGCAACAAACAGTACCATACAACTCTTGGACGCATGCAGTTTGAGAACAATGAGCACAAGATACACGATGTCATGTTTAAATTAATTTCAGGAAAATAACTAATAAAGGAAATTTGTTAAACACCTCCTCTGTTCTAAATCAAGAAGTATATGTACCAATGTGTTACCTAAATAATCAGTTCGTTTGCAAATGTGGCTTCACTCACACTGCTACGAGTGATACGGTAAAATCATAACCAATGACATGAGTTCGGGGTCAAATTGGTAAGTAAAAATAATATGGGCATGTAAGCCGAACACTAGACACTTGTATATGCTACTTCTTTTACAAAATAATTCTGTCAAGCTAATTACTTTCCTGCCAGAGACTACTTTATTAAAGATAAACAAGAAAAAGGAAACACAAGCTAATTTGTTCTTCAACATTTTTCATAACAATTACAGATGGGAAAGTATGACTAGAATGTTCTAATAAAAATGCATAACAATTCACATATTTGACCAAGTATACTGCATTTATGTTTATCATTACGGGTAGACACATGTGAATAATCACCATTGCATATGGTAAGCTGTAACAGTGAACATATGTACTTTATCCCTTTTATCATCCCATAAAACACCAGACAATTGATGATGCAAATCTACATATAGAGTTTGGTTTACCTTGACCACTGTCATTCGCCCTACAAACAACGAACACATACTTGAGGAGCGGGATAAGAGTAAGAGAGTATATAATCAATGAAAGAGCTCCAACCACATCCTCCGGGTCTGAAATTCCATGAGGAAACGTATTGTAGAAAACATACAAGGGAGAAGTACCCAAATCTCCAAAAACCACTCCAAGACTTTGGAATGCAAGCCGCATAAGCAATAGTGCAGAGAACTTCTGGAGATTTGAAAATTGGATCAGCACACACAATCAAGAATATACATTATCCTCAATATCCACTAATATCAGGCAATTACTTAAACCATATAGCATATCACTTTTTCAGTCGTTTTCATAGCAATTGAAATATGTCCAACAATAACTACACAAGAAATCCACATATTCATTTCCAACATCCTAAAATATGCACAACATTATTATCAGGCTGAAATCATTTTACCAGTTGAAAATCTTTGGGAATTGGAAATATAAATTGGAACTTGTTGACTTAAAAACAGTTAAACCCCAGAAGGTTTAAATTCATTGACAAGGAGTAAATACCGTTTCACTTCATTGAATTACATCTGAACTCCTGTATATATATACAGGAGAGAGAGAGAGAGAGAGAGAGAGAGAGAGAGAGAGAGAGGTACCTTTTCCCTGTACATATTTCTAAGCCTGCCAGCCTCCTCATCCATGGGTTGGTCAAGCTTCTGATCCAAAACCCACATACTGCCTTTGTTGGTATCACTATCTTCATCAATCTCCACTCTTGAAGCCATTGAAATTTCAAATGATTCTGCAGCTTTCATAAAGCTATAATAGAAAAACTAAAAGAAAACCAATATGAACTATCACTAAAAGTGATTGGAACCAGATCTTCAAAATTTGATCTTCACTTGAAATCCATTCCCAATAGAACTATGAATTGAAACCCAGCAATACAATCTGAAGACCAAATAAGGAAAAAACACAAACCCATGATTAGGGTGATATGTTCAGTTCAAAAATAACTCTTTTTAAAGCAACAAGAGACAATTAACAGACAGTAACAAGAAATTGACATCAGTCCTGTGGCCAGGCGGAGCTAAAAAATTGATACCCACCTAAAGTTCAATCTTGGTACAAGCTGAAAATGAATTAAAGCTAAAAACTTGATACTTCAACTCAGTGCCAGCAATTACAGGAATTGAACAAAAAGCATTAAATCACAGAGACCCAATTGAGGGCAGAAGAGCTCAATAGCACCTCACACAGAAAATGAAATGACAGAACAGACAAAGAAGTGAGAATTATTACTTTGTCACTGGAATTCCCAAGTGGGGTCAACTGGAGAAGAGGCTGAGGCTCAGCCACATGATCAATAAGCATCCCTTTGTACTAAAGCAGAGAGATAAGCAGAAGCCCAAGTCGGTTTTCCGGGAAAAAAACGAAGCTGTAACAGAAAGAGAGAGTTGTGTGCAGGTTCACAGGCCGTTTTGGCTGTTTATCTGTTCAAAGCACAAAGTTTCAGACAAATAACAGAAAAAAACACAAGGACTTTCTCAGCTGCTTTAATGAAAGAGTTTACACATAAAGCATCTCTCTGCCAATCAATGAGAGAGAATATAGAAAGAGGCGGACAGAGGAGGAAGAGAGAGGAGAAGTTGTTTGGTTTTTCTGTATATATTTTGTTATTCATTTCCAAGAGACACAAACACATTTGGTAATTAATCAGCTGATGTCTGAGACTTTAAGCAGTTAATTTGTATATAATCTACTGCTATTAGATAAAAAGCAAAATAACGAAGAATTTAAGAAAATATTAAGAAGGGTGAAACAAAATTAATAATATGAATTTATTTTCAGATGCAATGCAAATATGAATTTCTGATGTGGGCAGGTTGTCACTTGTCAGTAAAATTCGATTGTGTAAAGTTTTTTTTAATGTTAGCAGTGGGCCCACGAAACTGATTGGTAGATTGGGAGTGTCAAATCTGGTGGAACTTCTTCCATCTTTGCGTGGATACTATTGTATGCAATAATTTGAGCCACCTTTCTTCCAGCAATATATTTACAGCCAATTAATGTATCATCATAAAAACTAAATAGGAAATATCAAACCAATTTTCCGGAAAAGAAAATAAATGGTCCAGTGAAGAAAATAATGAACATGGGATGATGGACTGTGAATATTCAGATGTCACAATACAAAAGCAAAAACATCTAAATGTACTTGGAAATGTTATAGTATATGTATCCAATATTTATTTTAATATTTTGTACTCGATAAAAGAATCAATCGTAAAATATTTCTTCGCCGTAAGAAAAAATTGTTTATTTGATATAGTGGTATTTCTTCTATTATCAGTTGAGTGTTTTATTTCTTTCTAACTTATGAAGAATTAATTGCGTTCAAGGCTGTTTATTTGATTTGATTAATGCATGCATGTAAATTTTTTTAACAGTGAAAGTTTTTAATTACTAAAACCTAGAGTTGCAATGTAGGTACCAATTTGAATTAATAATAATAGAACAAAATTGGTAAGATTCTTTGCTAATTGTCTTCTCTCTTTTTTCTTTGGTAGGAGTGTTAATCGTCTTATAAAATTATTAAGAATCTTTTGTTGTCAATCATGTACATACGGAAAGTCAAAGCCTTAGTTTAGTTACTAAATTTGAAACTAAAGATTGCTAGGGTCAACTTACTTTCTTCCAAACCTATCATTTTAGCATTTTCATCTCACATGCCTCACATTCTCTTTTCTTAAACTTTGAATGAAATTAAGTAATAAATTTAGTTAGGCCCTGTTTGATAAGCATTTCAGTTTCAGTTTTTATTTTTTATTTTTTATTTTTTATTTTTTGTGCTCAAGTATAAAAGGAAAAGAGAGAGGATGAAAGTGAGTGGAGATGAGATTGAGAGGGAAATAAGAGGAGATGAGTTACAAAAGTGAGAACAAAAACTAAAAACTGAAATATATTTGAAATTGTTTTCACTTTTGTTACTCATCCCTCCAATCTTCCTCTCTCATTCCACCGACCCTCCCCTCTCATTTTCCTATATACTCAAACACAAAAATCGAAAACAAAAAAATGAAAAATAAAATGGTTATCAAATAGGCCCTTAATTTTGGTAAACCACAACTAGTGTTAAACAGTCATACAAGTATAATATGAATTAAACTACTCTTTAAATTTTGGGCAGCATTACTTTCAAATCAACTACTACTATAGAAAGTCATGTTTACCATGGTAACACACACATTTATCTCCCTCACGTGTATATTTAAATAATGACCATTATATTATATATAATCTAAATCTACCAATTAAATTATATATAATCTAAACCTACCAATTAACGTAATAATCAACTAGTTTAAAGGTGTGCCTTTGGCCAGTTGGTAGCTTTGGCATTTATTATAAGTACAAAGCGTATCACTTGACTATCGATCAAATTAATGCAAACTCTTATGTGTTAGTGTTATGGACTTATTCGGATAAAATTATACAAAATTCATTAATCTGTTGGGAAAAATAAGCCTTTGAGTATGTCTTGTGATGACTTGCAGGTTTGGCTTCTTGCATGGAAACACTGTTTGCCTACGTACTAAACTCACCAAGACTCGACTTTAAAGTGAAACCCTAAATTTCCCAGAATTCTAAGTCTGTGTGAACCCTAACAGTAGCTCCGAAGGTAGTATTAAGTGCCAACAATATTTAACTCATGAACAGAAGGTCAACTTTCTTTTTCTTTCTCTCCATGTCTCGTTCTAGCTAAAACAAAAGATTAATTTCGAAAATACAAGTCCTACATGTTTATTTTTTTGTTTGATTTATAAGTTGGTTTTTTTAGATGTCATCACAATAAATTATTTTATTTTATGAGAAGCATATATTTGATACATTTGTTTTTTTTTTTTTTTTGGTGGAATACATTTGGTTTTAGAACAAGGGATTTTATTAATTTTACAATTTTAATAAATAAATTGAATTAAAATTATTTGACACGACTGACATGACTCGAGTGTTTCCTCCAAAAAATTCCAAGAAGAAAGGAAACGTGTTACACTAAAGGGTTGACTGATCCAAGCAGCCTCCAACTTTGGAGATAAGCACAAATTCCTACGATCACTTATTCTAGAAGAAATTATTTATATGTAATTAGGATAGATGCCCACATATGCATTATATAATTAAGCATGGTGTTTTGTTAACCATTTAAAATCTCTTTGAAGGTTCCACACTAATCCTTATAGGGGCAAACTTACTTATCCAAACCATACGATTTGGGAAACTTTCATGTCATTAGGCCTTTTACGTTCAACCAAATTTTGAACTTGATATTTCAGAATGTAACAAATTATACTGGATTAGTCAATTTTGTTTCTGCATCATTTTGGGATTCTTCCGTGGATACAATATGGTTTAAAACGAAATGCTATTTCACACACTAACAAAGCAAATTTCGTTAAACGCTTCGTTAATAAATCTCAACTTCACGACAAAAAAAATTTATGAAATGATAAATAAATAAAAAAAAGCAAAACCACTCAAAAGCTGTATGACTTATTTATATGGTGAAATGAGGAATCATGTTATCAAAGGATGCGATGATGGCGCATACGAAAAATTCTTCTTGTTTTACCTTCCTTAATTATGAGTGCAAGAAGAATGTATTCTTTTGATTGATTTTTTTTTAAATTTTATACGTGGAGGTTGCTATTCACTTGGTCTATTTATTTCAGTTACTTGTATCTGGACTGGAGTGCGGTCCGCGTCAGCTTTTGGCACTTTACACATGCCAAATGTTGTGGAGTTATGGCTTCATACCTAACATAAGCGCACATAGCTATCTATCAATCGCTATCATATATTTGGTTTCTCAAATGAAGTAAATGGTTAAAATTCCTTAAACAAAATTATACTAAACATAAGCTCACTAAACTTATGTTTATCTGTTGGATTAATCCGATATGGTTTGTAATGATGTGTTGGACAAAAGAAGTGATAGAGAATCAAATTGGAATTATTATTTTATTGTCAGAAGGTAATTGTTGAATCAAGATATTTCAATCAATTCTTCTTTAGTGTGTAAATATTATGCGGAGGAATTTGATGTTTCAATTTCAATATCAATTGAGTCCCATTGTGATTGTTGAGACGTAATGCAAGGTCGAATTTTAAAAATAAAAGAATAGATCATGAATTGAGAGTTTTAAGATCTTTTAATATGTCTTCTCACGTGTGATATCTTTTTGTGTCTAACACGTGTACAATTCACATTGAATGATATAGAAGGATGTGAGACTACTGGGCCTTCCAAATGAATAGCATACTCTAAAACCAATTATGTGTTGATTATGTTTTTATGTTTGAAGTTATATTATTTTATAAGGTGTTTTCATCATATATTAAAGGCTTAAATGTTGAAATGGTCCCTGTGTTTTATCTTATCGGCCAATTTAGTCATTGTGTTAATAATTTGGTCAATTTAGTCCCTGTGTTTGTATCTGTTAACAAATTTGATCCTTTCGATCAAAATTATGTTAAAACCTAAAAAAAGAACATTTAAAATTAATTTAAAATTTTGTAATTAATTATAAAGATTTAAACTCAAATAATAATAATGCTAAAATTATTAAAACCCACACAACCTCAACCTCCAATGGTCTCGATTCCTATAGGAAAAAAAAAAGGTGTCTTAGTAGAATTGATGCCTACTCTTTTCTTGCTGCAAATTTTCTTCTATCTTATGTTTAAGATTTTCTCATACTCTACCCTTCATCTCTCTCTCTCCTCTTCGATCCATTGGTCTGAATGTCGTCGACTTTTGCTGCAGCCAAGATGATCAATTGGCGATAGAGCCGTCAAGCTTACGGTGACCGGCTATGATGATCTTCATGATTTGTCACACAGAGAGAGAGAGAGAGAGAGAGAGAGAGAGAGAGAGTTGTTGTAGTTTAGGTGGGGTTGGAATGGTGGTGAGGGTGGCTGGGTTGGGAGGTGGTTGAGGTGTGTGTGCGAAATTGAGAAAGGTGAAATTTAAAAGAAATATATTCCATTTTTCAATTTGAATTTAAAATTTTATAATCAATTACATTTTTTTAAAAATTAATTTTATATTTTTAAAGGAATGGATCACATTGACTAACATATACAAACACAAAGATCAAATTGGCCAAATTGATAACACAAGGACTAAATTGACCTATGAGATAAAACACATGGACCATTTTAACATTTAAGCCTATATTAAATGAGCATGGCCTCACAACTTCATTATGGGTTTTCTCTTCCATTTTCTTTTGATTGATTGAACTACATGATGATTTACATTTGTCCCCCGAATTTCAATTTCCTCATAATGAAGTTGTTCATAGTATTTATAACACATTGAAAATTTGAGGAAATTCGTATGAAACTTATAAAAAAAGTTAGGCTACTCATCCTTCCCATATGCATCCGATTATAAACAACTGGTAGTTGGTCTTTGATCAACCTATATGTATTAGAATAAATAAAACTAAAATGTGCATTTGAATGGAAATTAAATACAAAGTTATTAGCATGCATGTTGACCCACCATCAATCTAATCAAAGGAATATAAAATCTAATCTAATTATCATGATTTTGGCATATATACACAATACATACTCCAATCATGAATCATGTCTCATCATTGTCCCTACATCTGCGTGTCTTCATCGTTACCACAATATTATGATTCGCACTTTATATGTATATCACTCTCTTTTATTGAGAGATATTTCAAATAATTTTATTTAGGAAATATTTTTTAACGATTATTTATTTTTTAAGTTTATATTTATAAATTAATTTTGTAAAAATTTAGATAAATCGAAAACTGTTTTAATATCTAATTGTGTCTTACAAAATCAATTAACACGATATTATTATTTTAAACATTATTATTAACTATATGTTTATCTTATCTTTTTGTTTTTTTGCCAGAACTATATGTTTATCCAACTACCAATATTTTAAAAATCATGCATTGCCCTGGTCCCACAATAAACTAGGGATAAACTCCATCTTTTCTGTTCGCTGTTTTTGTCTGTGTTTGGAAATGAATTATTTTAAAATATAAGCTACTATAAATTTCTCCACATCAATATTTCCTAAATTTTTGTGATTTGTTTCATAAAAACTTGTAGTACTCTATACGTGTACACCCATCTAGATAGACATGATACATATTTACCTATGTTTCACACACACATCCCTCACAAAAACAAAAACAAAAACAAAAAATCAACGCTTCAAACAAAAATCAACGCAATAAAATATGAATAACGCTTTCTTGCCGGTCATATACGCATGAAATATACTAATACTTACATATCTTTCATGTGAATCAACATATTTGTACTTTATAGAGCAGCATGAGCTAAAGAAAGTTCGTTGGCATGCTTCACATTTCACCATGCATTAATCATGCCATTTCTGGAATTTAAGATCCTTTTTGGTAACTAGAAAAACTCCCACGTTTTTGCTTATGAGACTGATTCTCTTTTCCAAGTGTAATCAATAGTGGTTTATGCTATATTAGTTTTAGGTCACAAGTCAATCAATTTTAATTGTTAGGCCGGTTGGTATGATTGGGTCAGATCACTGAGGATTGACATGTTAGTGACTAAAATATGTTGTGTTAATTAACCATATGATATATACAAGATATTTTTATAACGGGTTATTACACCCACAACAAAACTACACCACAATTAGGTGTTGAACTCATCATAAATATATATATCGTTCTCATTATCCATATAAGTCGAATTTGAAACCTCTTCTAACGAACTAAATACAAATAGCATTAGACCACATTCTAGTTAAGCAGTTTATGATGTTACTAATTTTAAGTGTTTCTTCTTTGTATCGTGTTTTTATTGGACATTTTTTGGCCTATGTGGATTTATATTTTTGGTTTCAATATAATTGGTTGTATTATTTGGGCTTAGGTAACTTCACATAAAACTCCATTGAGTTTAAAGTCAAACAGTCTTAATCTAAACTACAATTATTTGCTTCGACGTTTAGGACTCATTTAGTAAGAAATCAGTGAACATTTTAAAAGTTAAATAACACACATATATAAGCTTATTTGAGGGACATTATTTTTTAATGATTCGAACCGTCTAATTTTTAGATATTTCCTCCGAGATTATATTTGCAAAAAATCACTTGAATCCGAAATCATTTGAAAACTCAATTAGATTATTGTTATTATAGTTTTTTTTTGAAGCATCATGTTCATCTATTTTGTTGAATCAATTAGATGCCTTAATAATTTTCAATTTTTCAGATTTTTTGCAAGGATGATTTAGAAAAATACAACTCCAACTATGCTCTCTATCCACCTCTTAAAATAAGGAGACATCTAAGAGCTCCTAAATATGAGGAGAGAGAAAGGACTCCTAAGGGCTACCTATAATTTAATGCTGTTTTATTTAATGAGTATTTCAAACCTTTAATTAACGCTAACTATTTTTTATATTATTTTTAAATAGAGATAGATCAATTAAAAAAGAGTTATAACATTTATGACTCCCTAAACTAGAGAGTATGATTGAAGTTTAAATTTTATAGAGACCTCATAAAATAACTTTTATATGTTTTTAGCTAAAATTTAACTAAAAAATAGAGAGCATGATTGTAGATGCTTGCAATGTCAGTTGGATTGGATATGCCAAAAGATTAACAAGTCATAATGGATGAAAAACCATATTTTGCTTTAAATTTATACAAACTAATTTAGGTATTAAATTAACATTGCCATAAATAAACTAATAATATTGCTACATTTATCAAAACATTCAGATAGCAAAGTTGCCTTTGCCTTCGTTTTGTTGTTGCCTAGTAGTACCTTCTGCTGTTTTATGGTCCATTCTTCTGAGTTGGATGATGAGATATCGATGTCACCAATTCAAAACCAAAGATTAGAAAGCCATGGCGATCTGGGTTTTGAGAATTTTTGTGGTCCATCATCAACTCATTTTTCACGGGAGATATGGGGACCATGTATTTGCACAAATCCTTTTCATCCATGCTTGGAAATACATTCGTATGTACGATTCTCGAAGAAAAAGAAATACGTACGGCCATACTTAATTAGAAATACAAACACACATCCTACGAAACCTTTGAATGCTCTCTAAAGTTATACACGTATATACGAATTGAAAAGATATTAGTACAATGAAAATATTTTAAGAAGAAGATTAGTACAGTAATAAATGCTTTAAAATATGTTTAACACTATTATTAATGTTGTAAACAAGATGCACACTGGTGATTAAAATAATCACGCATGATAACATGATTTATTATATTTAAGCCAGGGTACGATGAATTCATCTGAGGAAGAAAAATAAAAAACCACAATTTTCTTCTCCCGCTGGATTTATTTATCAACGATTCCGTGGTTGGTTAACACTCTTTTTGGTCCTCATAAAAAACCAAATACAGAAAAGAAAAAAAAAAAAAAAAAACTCCATGGTCAGTGGGTGGAGGTTGACCAATACACGTTCGAATATGCCATAAGCACATTCGATTTCAGATTTATGTGGTGGGCTGACATCATTTCTCATATGAGAATTGTGAGCTTGAAGACTAAGATATTTTTAATTAATAGTAGAGGGAAAACCGTGGACAATTAATTTAGACATAATTATGAATCTTAGATCTAATGTTCCGATAAAAAGCACTTTTTCACAAATATTTCTAATTATTGGATGGCTTTGACTTTATCAAAGTGTTCCATTCATCCTCCATTCTCTAAATAAAGGTTTTTATTTATTTATTAAATTTAACCGTACAAGATCACGGAAAGAGTAGACTCTTACTATGAGGTGCACATTCACATTGATTAAAAAGTGTCAATAAATTATAAAAGAAAAGAAAATGTTATATTGATTTTAATTAATATGGCTATCCACCTCATCTCCTACATAAGATGATACGAAAATATGATATACAAATTTGATAAAAGTAACATTATTCTTAAGGAAAAAACATTTGACGGCTACTGAATTTTGCAATTTAGAATTTGTAATTATTTTAATAATTAGAATAATGAGATTTCATTTCAACCAAAGTTGGAGAAGGATCATTGTCAATACGTCGTTAACTATTTGGGAACTAATACAATATTATAGTATGTATGAGTAGGTTTTAGTAAACTAATAAACTAATGTAATCCTGAGGTTAACTTAATCAAACTGTAATTTGACGTAGGCTTGGAGTTGACATGCAGAATTTGTTTTGTGTGAAACATTCACAACTCACAACATTGATATATTTTTGTCAATAAACCTTTTTGTTTTTATTTTTATTTTTGTCTATGTAACATAAACACGTGTCTAATTGTGATTTGCCTCATACTATAAAGATGAGTAAGATGTAATGGAAAGCGAAACTATTTCTCCCAAGTATTTATTTCTCAACGTTTATTGGGCTGAAAATAAAAGGTACATTAGTATATGAGGTTATGGGCCGACCTTACTCAGCCAGTTGAAGAGTCAAACACGAACGGCTGATTGGTAATTTGGTACGTCTCTTTTGTCGAATGCGATCCTGGCGTTGTCCGTTAAACTCTAAACTAGGAGAGTTAGAAACTTTGAGAGAGAGAGAGAGAGAGAGAGAGAGAGAGCAATGGAGTCTCCATTCAAGGCGGATATACTGAAGGGGAAGGTGGCTCTGTTGACAGGAGGAGCCTCAGGAATCGGGTATGAGATATCGCTTCAGTTGGGCCAGCATGGAGCCTCCATTGCTGTTATGGGTCGTCGCAAACATGTCATTGACTCTGCTGTTGAAGCCTTTCAGTCCCAAGGCATTCATGTACTTCTCTCAAGCTTTAATTCCATCTTGTTGATGTGTTCTGTGTTGTTTACGGGTCTTTTATAGTCAAATTGTTACCTGGGTGCCTCTCTTTTGTTTGTGTTTTTCACTCTTTTATGTTCAATGTCATTTCTATGCTCTCTAATTGTCATATGATCATCTGGGTATCTTTCAGTATCTTATTTTTGTGTTGTTTTCTTTATAGTTGATTTCATTTTATGGGTTTTCAATTATTCTCGTTTTGTGTTTGGTTCCTGAGAAATTTATGAAAAATAAGTTCAGCTGCGAGTTATTTTGCCAGTCTGACCAAAAAATGCATCATTGTGGGAGAACATGCATCATTAAACAATAAATTTGATGTATAAATGCATGTTTGATGATTATGTCTATCAAATTTCAAGTTAAAAGAACTCGTACGTACCTGTCCAAATTTTCAGGAATCTCTTGTCAGAGAGTTTTCCAAAATGCTGAATATATTTGTTCTACTTCAAAAGTTCTAACTATTTGCCTTTTTTATATTATCTGCCAGTGCCGAATTTAACATTCTTACATTAGACTGATCTATGCAATTGTTGAAGTATTTGGTTTGATGGTTTAAGTTTAAGCATTGAAGTCCAGTTTAATGTCCATAAGAAAAATAAAAATCATGGAAATTAGATTGTTGTATTTGTTGCAGGCTATTGGACTTGAGGGCGATGTTAGAAAAAGAGATGATGCAGCTAGAGTTTTGGAATCAACTGTGAAGCATTTTGGGAGGCTTGACATCCTTGTGAATGCTGCAGCTGGCAACTTCCTTGTGCCATCTGAGGATCTATCCCCCAACGGATTTCGAACAGGTTTATCTTTACAAGTATCAACCTAAGCATAGCCAGTTTTATCCATATTTCATAGAAGGATCTCCCACATTATTAATCTCTGGATATTGCCTTTAATTTGATAAATTGCTCCTAGACTCTTAAAATGAATTCTAATTCTTTGAAGTAATTGTTTCCTGCAGTTATAGATATAGACGCTGTTGGCACTTTTACAATGTGTCGCGAAGCACTTAAGTATCTCAAGAAAGGAGCGTCAGGAAAAGACTCGTCTGTTGGTGGAACAATCATAAACATAAGTGCAACTTTGCATTATACAGCTACTTGGTATCAAATTCATGTATCTGCAGCAAAGGTTTGTTAAATTCGTAGAAACTTTTGAAATAACTTTGCTCGTACGTGTGCGATTATGCATTATTTTCTTTGTTTTTCCCTTTTTTTTTTTAAAAAATAAAAATTATGGACAACGTATGAAATGCAGCCTAGTCTCTCCTGAACTTGGGAAAGGTAGCAAGTAGCACTTGACTACAAGGACTGATGATACTGACTGAACCGAATTCATCTATATTCTGTCCTTTATACCAGGCTGCTGTTGATAGCCTTACAAGAAGCTTGGCATTGGAGTGGGGCACAGACTATGATATTAGAGTCAATGGTATTGCACCAGGACCTATTGAAGACACTGCTGGCTTCAGTAAACTTTTACCTCAGGAGATTTTGAGCACACTTAAAGAGCAGACTCTTGTATCTAAAGTAGGTCAGAAATGGGATATTGCTATGGCTGCACTATATCTTGCATCCAATGCAGGTTATCAATCTAATTCACTCCTTGAAGTATGAGTATTCCAAATTGCCCACCATCTTACCTTCTATTTGCAAAATAGTTTTGACAGTCCCTTGACTTGCAAGAAAGTTTCTGTTTTTTTCACGTTTTTTTAGTAAACACCTTATTACCTTAAGTTTTGATAAAAACACTAATGAAATATTTACTAGCAGCCTTTTTCTTCATCTTTTTTTCTTTTTCATGTTATAAATACAGTGAGGCAACGTGTTCTTTAACCAGTCATTGCAATGTCACCAAGTGACTATATGTGCTAGTAGTTGTAGATGAGTCCATTAATTTTCTCTTATGATATGAGTAGTTGAAATGGTTCATGTCTGCTTTGTTATTGTATGCAAATTATGCAGTATCTTATGGATTTCTGATCTTTCGCAAATTGCAACTACTACTTGAGAGATAGTACAGTATTGATAACACTTTGCAACTTAAAAGTTCCACATTGCTTTAAAGATTTCCATACCTCATTTCTCATCCGTATGGTGCTTTTAGGAAAATACATCAACGGAACAACATTGGTTGTCGATGGGGGAGACTGGCTGAGCAAACCCTCCCATCTTCCAAAAGAGGCGGTGAAGAAACTGTCCCGAGCCGTAGAGCGAAGGTCTAAAGATAAACCAGTTGGGATTCCTAAGAGTAAGCTTTAATAATTCCATTTGATGATCATGATCATGACCAACTCAAGTATTTTCTTTCGTTCCACATCAAATTGAATGCATTGCCAGTGTAAATTCCTTCCGGACCACTTTGGGAAAGATCCATAGCTTCAACTTCTAAATGTAAAATTATTGATTACTAGAACCAGTCAAACGGATCAAAGAGATGATATTGGATATGTAATATCCATCTTGACAAATAAATGAATTAGTATTAATTACTTCAATCACTCAATTTGGTTATGATTATGTTTAATTTTGAGTCGGTTAATTGCCTTTGAAATTGATGGATCAATCACAGGAAAGAGCACTTTAATGAACCCTCTCTTCCACACCATCTTTCAAGGAGATGGATGTATATATAGGAGGGAAGGTTGGTATAGTTTTCTATTTGCAATATGTTTCTTTGCTTCCGGCACAAGTAAGTTAATTTTGTATGGGCCACTAAAGGGGATTTTTTGCCAGGCTAAATGAGCTGATATAGACTCACGCTAAGCTTGACTTATGTATTGCGTTTTTTTTTTGTTGTAATTTTTTTAAGGGAGATTCACTATTATACCCAATATGGGGGCCAAAATTATAAAAATACCCTATATAAAATGGACTTTAGAAACACACCCAAAGTCCATTTACAACATAACAAAAAAGCTTTTAACTTCTTATAAATTACAAAACTGCCATCAATTTCTTAAAACAAGCCCAATCCCAAAATCTCATAAAAATACACAAAGCACTCAATAGGGCATCAAAGTAATTTAATAATTAATATTAAATTCAATAAGGCCGGCTATCATTTTTTGGGTTTGTTTATAGGAATTCAATTGTGTAGGGTTTATTTATAATATTAGTGCTAGAAATGGGTATATCACTAAATATCTCTTTTTTTAACAACTTCATTTCGATATTTTTCAAAATGATTTATATACAAGATTTATTATTATTTGTTGGGAAAAGAGCCACTAAATTTATTTCAAGTACATTTAAATAGAAAAAGGACTAGATTATTGTTCGGATTTTAAAAATTGAAACTTGGAAACAAAATTATTATTTTAGTTTTAAAAAAAATTAATTTTTAATATATATTATTAGAGAAATAAAATGAACTAAGATATAAATATAATAATATTATGTATTTTTTTTCTCTAAAACAAATATAATTTAATAAATGGGCTTTAAACGAGGTTCGGCCCATTGGGCCCAATTACCTAATCCCGGCCTACACAAAGATATGGCTCGGACTGGCCTAATCTGTTTGATACTTCTACCTTCATTTGCCCCTAAGCCCATGGGTCGAAGTGGATAGCCCGATGTCCGATAGGCCAAAGCTCTACCCCACCTGTTCTTTAGGCCTGCTTTGCTCGGCCCGCTCTTGAATTTGGTATGGCTTGGGCCTAGGATTTGAAACCCTCAGCACGGTTCGACTCACCTAGCTAGCTTTCTGGTGCTCTACTGTGTCATGGACTATGCCAAGAGGATGTTTGAGGCGTGGGTCGCAAGGATAAAGGTGAGGGTCATAGTAAGAGGCGCCGTTTTGCTCTTGCTCGGGTCCATTAACCGTTGGTTAGGGTTGTGGTGATTGGTTCTAGGTCTAGCCAGGCCTAGTGTACATAGTAGTTTAGCGTTAGGGATGAGACACATTAAAATTCAATATAAGTCCCAAAAATGCAAATAAAGAAAAGAAAAAAATTAGAAAAATTAGAGCCAATCACTTATTAGTGGAGGCGGCTGAGATTGAAATCGAAAAAGCAGCGTGGTTGATGAGGAAGCTGGAGAGAGTAGGGGTTGAACCGAGAGGATGAGGCAGAGTGGCAAGCTTAAGAACACAGCACAGCTTGGTTGTTCTTCACCATCAAAATTTTCCTAATGTAGTTAGTTAATTTTTTTTTACTAAGACATAAATTGCAAATATAATTCCTGGTATATAACCCAACAGCGTCAGCAACAAGGTGATCCAAAATTGCACCTGCAATTTCACAAATAACCCACAAACACACGCAAAAATTAAAGCCTCATTAAATATTAATCATGATTAGTAATAATTAATTAGCATTAATATTAAATATTAAACATATAGCACACCAATTTTTTGTATTGAATAAATGACTATGTGACTGGTACCTTACAGCCATAGCGAAGCAAAACACCCAACCCAGTGGTGGAAGAATTATAGCCAACAAGATTTCTATGCGCTTTACCTCTGCTTTCTCCCTTTGCCTTGTTGGGTTTCAAGTTTGGAATGCTGAATGAACTGAGCAACTCTCTATATTTAGATAAACTTAGGTAGGCAAATTGCCCATCATCATTTTCCCACTATTTACCAAAATGCCTCTCTACCATTTGATTTCAGATTAATGAGTGAAGAGAAAGAGAGAGAGACAGTGCTAATACAGCTTCGTCATCCCATGTACAAAATATATAATTAAGCTAAAGTTAATTATGCACTAATTATAAATATTCATCTTCTATATCGTTAACACCTATTCACATGATTTTTTTTTCCCGAGAAAAATAATTAAAAACGGTGAAATTCATATGCATATTTTTTGTGAGGATCGATCCTAGCAGGTGTACAGAAGTACTTGATTGCATCTAGTTCTGTATTATGGTAAATTAAAAATGCAGCTAGAAGGAGCACATGGAATTGCAGTTGTATCAAAGTGGTCCATCCATGGTCAATAATCTCAATGCCCTAATTAGTGCGCAGAAGATCACATTCATACATGGGGTATATAGGTAATTTCAGTCGAGAACTACAAAGCTTTGGTGTCTTATTGCATGCAGCGACTGTTAACCACCCCTGCCCTTTTGCCCTTTCGTCTGCAAACCCAGCCTTATGGATTTTGCCATTTATAGACACTTTTTAAGGCTGTGAGCCAACTAGGCTTTCCCCAAATGTCAAACAAATCGAAGACTTGGGTTGATGTATATATGCATGACGACTTGGGTTGGCTTATTGGTTGGCGTTAGTGTATTATTAAGTGTTAATCATCTATGTAAACATGGCCTAGTCATTAAGCATGATCGTGGAATTTCTGCTAATTAGTTAAAGTGTCATTAGTCTGCAACTGACGATCTTTATGAGTCACAACTTTTTTAGGCACGTCCAAATGACTCATAAACTTTGATTTACATCATCAACTTCTACTATTTGTACACCAATTATATGCCTGTCCAAATTTTAGGAAAAAAACAAGAGGGGTAAATTAAGCAAATCAATACATATGCATTGCCTGGTTTTGATGAGACTAATTATATGTAGATTATGTTAATTAGGGCAACAAATTACTAAAGATTTCATGTAAATTTAATTGTGTGTGTGTGAGGCTTTTTCCCTTACTGAATTACTGAATTATTGTATCTTGTATGGTAGCAAATTAACCCTAGTTAATTATTTACCCCAAGAACAACCAAATTGGATAAAGAGCAAAGGTTGAAAAATTGTTGTTGATTGATCCCCACCCTCCCCAAAAAAAAAATTCAACACTGCAATGAGAATATAATGATTTATCTTCAGTTATGGGGCCCCACACCTTCATCTCATCGAGAAATTATAGAATAGCACGGTATTACCACGTCAGCATATGATACTCCCATTCAAAATTTGCCATGTGTCATATTTAAAAGAAAATTAAAACTATTTATACAACTGGAGTTTGACTTCCAATTTTACCCTTTGGAATAAAATTAGAAAATAAGAAAATAAAAAATAAAAATCCTTCAACTCGGAGTCCTCCTCCACCCCTTTTATTTTAATTTTTTTCTAATGTTATTTTAAAGGGTAAAATTGGAGGTCAAAGTCCAGCTGTATAAGTATTTTTAATTTTCTTTTAAATGGGACACATGACAAATTTTGAATGGAAGTATCATATGCTGATGTGGTAGTACTGTACTACTCTATAATCTCTCCATTTCATCGGACCACTACCAATACTCAACACTCCAACCATTTCAAAACCCTAGCATATTACATACATTCTCATGAAATGTGACCGTTGGATGAGTGCTATGAAAAGAGAAGGGGAAAAAAAAAGATTGTTTGCCTGCCTAAAATGGAACTCAGTTTTACGTCTCCTTCATTGATATATTGCTTCAGTCTTACACAGAATCACATGGACTTGGTGGACTCAAATTCAACAATCAATGTTAATTAACTATCTTTTACGCGCTTGCATTGCATGAGATATTTAGTGCTTTGAATTTTGACTCAAAAGTTCATATACTTTTCAAAATGAAATGTGTGTTAGATTATTGAAATTATTTAAATATTGCGAAATATAGATAAATACATCGCGTATAAATGTTGACGTTCATTATCCGTACATTAATACTTTATTAGCTAATATATTTCATCCATACATTGATACGATTATTCTCGATTTAGGCTTCTCAGTTCCTATTCAGGATTTTGTGGGTTTCTTTGTGTATTGGTGTTCGGGCCATGGTTTGGTTGGCTCCCTCTTAAGTTCTTAACCAAAAAGAAAGTTCCATTTCTCTACTTAATTATTCTAAATACATTTTTTTTTTTCTAATTTACACAATTTCATTTTGTTTGAAAACTGATATATTGTATTTTTTGTGTTGGTCATTAGTCATTGTATTCAAGATAATAATGATTCAAATTTGTTTTAACCCAACATTTTGAACGATTCAACTTTCACAAGTGACTGATCCACTAAATTTTCATTCACCTCCAAATTTTGTCAAACAAAGGACTTATTTATTGACATGCCAAAATTGGTTGAGTCCCCCTCCCCAACCCAGCAACCCTCCCATATATCTTCAAATTCCAAAACTCATTTGTGAGCACCCCACTCCTCAGTTGGGGTGGCTGGACTATCACCTAAAGGCTAGAAAACCATTTGCTAGAGTATGAAACCATCTTAAAGCTCAAAACTTCAAATTTCAATAACTAATATAATTCAATTCAAGTATATAGTCATCACCTAATTAGAGTACTAAATATGTATAATATAATATAAATAGATGTACACACAAACGGTCCAGTTTAGTTTAAGTCGGTTTACAAAAATTCAAAACCAAACCAAATCAAAACATATATGGTCTGGTTCGATTTTTAAACCATTTGACTTTTTCTTGATCAAAGCCAAACTAAACTGGTAATTACCATTTAGATCGACCAATTTCATCGATTCGGCCGAATTGATGCCCACCCCTAGTCATCTTCCAGGACTTGGGTTCTATTTCGATCGCCGTACAAGTGCAAATATTTTGCCTCCAACACAAAATACAGGAGCCACACAATTACTACAAGTCAAGAAAACGTAAGGGGTAATGAAAATCAAGACACAAAATCTAACCATAATGCCATTAAATTATAGTAATTTTGACTCTGAAAATTTATAGACGGTAAATTGGGGCATGTATGTAAGATTAACTTCAAAAAAATTATAAGTAAATTTATTTGATTTTATTTTTAAAGTACCTATGGAAGAAAAGATATAGTGTCGTTGCTATAGACCACCGAGTAAGGGCCATGCTGGATAGTCTTCACAATCATGGTAAGCAACTGCCCCAAGCCTTCGAGTGGCAAAAGGATCTTCACCACAACGGGCCAAAATTGTGAATGAAAGAAGACATCCAAGACACTCATCACCACCTTAATCCAAGGTAAGGATGACCGATCAGCAAACTTATTGACTGCGTATATGAGAAAAGACTCAAACAATATTATCAGAATCCAGTAGCACACAATCATTGTCGACGATAACGACATTATGTTTTTTCAAGTTGGAAAGAAGGTTGAACAATTTTAATAATCAAGGAAAGGAGAGGATGAAGAAATCAATGTCTTTCAATTATAAGATATATATGCACGTGTGTATATATATATATATAATAAGTAAGCGTGTATCGACTTAATTAAGCATACACGCTTGATTTAATTAAGCATTGCCAAAATTTACTAACCTTGTTCATCTTCTTCTATTAGGGGTTGGAAAAATAATCACACGAGAAACTAAAACCGGAAAATCTACCATTATTGATAGGAAGATACCCAAAATCTAGCATTTAAGATAATATAATTAAATTAGTTTGCTACAAGCCTTTCTCTTTTCCTAAACTAAACTAAGGACACCAATCTTGATCGTCGTCCTTGTTTGTTTGCATTTGTTTGAGAAACATGATATTAGTGTTACCACTGTTTCTGTTTCGTGTGGTATCGTTAGAGGTGGTCCAAATTTATAAACTCAAAAACAGATTTTAAATTCAAAGGCCCAAAAACTCGTTTGGTAGGCTCATTTTAAAAAACCCAAACCCAAAACAAACTCAAAAAGACCCCTATTATTAAAAACATAACAAATGCGTTTTTCTTGAATTCTTTTTCTCTCATCGTTTGCTATTGCTGGTTCGCTCGAGCTGGCTCAAGTTTCAAGCTTCCAGGGCAGAAACTTGAAGCTCTCTTGTTTGTTGGTAATGTGAGTTTTTGTGTCAATTAATCCTCTTCGTACAAAGAGTTAGTGTCAATTAGTCCTTCCCCTTCATCATTTAGAATTCAACTGTATTTGTGTCAATTAATCCTGCCCCTTTATATTTAGAATTCAACTGCATTTGCTTTTTTCATTTATTAATTAGGGGTTAAACCAAAGTTTTTACCAATTTTGGTCATCCAATTTTCTTTTATTTTGTAGTAGTATCTTGCATCTACTCTGTCAGCTGTCTATGATTTCAAAATCATTGCTTTGTACATTTTTGCATAATTCGTATTGTAACGTAAATGGTCAATGGAACAACTCGGTTTTCTATTTTCACCTTAACACATATTCTTTTTTTTAAATATAGATGGTTACGATGCATGTCATTGATCTTTCTTATCTCGTCTGTTTATCTTGAAATTCTAACCATGATCCAATGTTGTCAATGAAAAACAATTAAACCGAACAGAGGAAAACTTCTCTGTCTGGAGCTTATATGCTGATTAGAATATTAATCATGATCAAACAAAGGATAATATGACAAGCTTGTGAAAGCAAGAAGATAAAGTTATGTTAGATGAATGGTCTGAGTTTTTCCTGAATTTCATACGTGCTCAACTTCCTCGATCGTTTCTTCTACGTAGGATTCTTAAGGAGCTGGATCTTTTGTTTAGTTCCTCAATTTTATAAACTCAGTAGTGTTTGTTTAGTTATGTTTTCTTAGTAGTGGTAATGGGTTTATTTTGTTTGCTGTTTTTGTTTTATTTATGTTTTCCTAGTAGTGATAATGAGTTTATTTACATATTTGTAGTTTCAGCTATTTAAATTGATTGTTGTTGTTTTTTACATTGATTTAGTACATAGTAGAGAGATCGATGTCAAACAAGGACCTTGAAAATGAGCTTGATGATAAAGCTAATTGACCAAAGCCTATCGAAGACCATTTTATTCATCTATTATATGAAGAGGCAAAAAAAAAAAAAAAGGGCTTGCAAACCAATACTTTAGATAAGAATGAGTGGGTTGGAATAGAAAAGAAGTTGTTTGACAAGTTTAGGAAGAGATACAATCGTGACAAATTGAAACAGAAAAATAACTGATTGCACAAGATTCACCGTGAGTTTGGAAAGCTCATTTCTCATACAGGGATGAGTTGGGATCCAAACATGAACACTGTTCAAGCATTGGAGAAGTTTGGGCATCATATCTCAAGGTATGCATCTTCTTGTATAACTTGTATTGTTTTGGCATCCTTCAATGTGTGTGCATTTTCTAATGCCAAGACTGAAGTTTCATTGGCAAGGCTTGAGCATAAGAGTGAGAAGGAAGTATCCTCTCCATATAGAGAATTGAGCACCATTGAGGATTGTATGGAAATATTATTAGAGGCCATGGAGGGAGTGAATGATGCTCATGTGAAAGCTTTGGATAAGTTTACTATTTGGATTGGAGGAAGCTGTTCTTGAAGATGTCGGATCCATGAAGAATAGTGTGAGCTCAATAGCCTACTAAAGTATACAAAAATTTATCGATTTTAAAGTATTTCATTAAGTGGTGTATGGTGTGAGACTTTTAAGTGGGTATATAAATACCAAATCTCATAACAAACCTCACGCTTACATGCCTGATTCTTATAACCCACGCACTGCCCTCAACAAGAACTAATGAAAAGAACCACCAACACACCAGAGCAGATAACAGAAAAAAAAAAACCTACACCAGACTAGGCATAAAAACAAATGTATGTCTTTAGATTGGAAACACGTCAAATCACCTAGCCCAGCAAACTAACTCCTTAGGGGGCATGGGAGTCATTGTTTTGAAGGACAAAGACCCACAAAATTGGGCATCTAGCTGTTCAGACCTCCAAGTTATGAATGAAAAACTTGTTGAACATATTCTAAATATTGCAGTGAGAGTTTGTGTGGAATTTCAAGTGAAGTGGATAGACGATGAGAAGATCATGGTGGTGGTGAGAAAGGAAAGGGTGAAGGAGGCCATAGAGAAATTGATGGATGGAGAAGAAAGCCAAGGGAGGAGAGAGAGTCAGAGAGTTAGCAGAGATGACAATATTGAAAGAAGAATCAGCCACTATATGTATAACACATTACCTTCAGTGAAGGGCACGTCAATAATTGACCAAAGCCAAATAAGGAAAAAAAAAACACAAATGACGGAAGAAGAAGAGAAGGAAAAAGGAAAGAAAAGAAAATAGAAAACGAGGAAGAAAGAGAGAAAAAGGAAAAATATGAGAAAAGATGAGGGTGAAGTATAAAGGAGGAGTACAGATCCGAAAGTATCAGTTGCCCAAAAAGCTACAAGCAAACCAAATATGAGATTATGCCACAAGCAGCAAAAAAATCCTAATGGTGCGTTTGGACGAGGGAAATAAACTTGAAATTTTGACAAAACTTATAATTTCTAAATTGACATGAACCAATTCCGGTGTTTGGATTAAAAAACTAGAAATTTAGAAATTCTGTGTGGAAAAAAACATGGAATTTGGAGATCATAAATCCCAAGTTTAAATTCTATTTAAAAGTCATCATTTCTAAAATTCCAAGAGAGATTGAGTTTTTAAAAAAAAGATAACTTTACAAATAAAGGTTAAATTCCGTGTTTTAAATTAGTCACCCAAACAAGAAACTTTACAAATTCTGGAACATTAATTTCTATCATTTTAAATTTCGTTATTTATGAAATTCTTTGTACTTTTAAATTTCCTCATCCAAACGAATTGTAAGTGAAATTGCATCTATTAAAATCATAAATAAAACCATGTAATTTCAATCTATTAAAATCTTGTAAATACAAATCCTTCTGAAATCCATTACATTGTAATCTTGTAATTATAATCTATTATAATCTTAATTGAATACACCCCTTTATCTTGGTTTTCAACTTGTGGTTTATAATTAATGGAGGATTGGATTGGAGTTGTGAAAACTTTTAAATAGGTTCAATGATTATGCATGAAAATCTTGTGGATATGCTCTCTTTCTCTTGCTTACTAAGAAATATTTGGAACCACACAGTACCTCTTGATTTATTGCTCATTTTTAGGTGTCTTCTCTTATGTGTCTTCTTCGTCATCATATATGGTACTAAAATATGGATGTTAAAATAAATTTAACAATGTTTATTAAAATATATTAATTATATATATTGTTTTTCAAGAATTCAACCAAACAAGTTTTCAAATTTTAGAGATTCAAAAATAGTTTTCAAGTTCAATACCAAACAACTTTTTGGATCTTTAAAAATGAATTAGAGAACTCCTTGTTTTTAAGAAAAATCATAATTTCTGAATTCCTTACTTGGATAGGATACCAAACGTGCCTTTAAATTTTTTTTTCCTTTTTAGTCACGTATACTTTGAATTTTAAAATTCAAATTTATTTTTTCCCATATTTTCTTAAGCAGACTTGACATATTAAATTAGGTAACATAGAATAGAAAATATAGCTACATTAATATTAGCATGTCAAAACCTTTATTTATTAAATTCTTTTAATCATGCATACAGTACCTTTTCACAAAAGTAATTATTATTTTTTGAAAAAATAATATAAATTATATTTTTGATGAACAAAAATAATGTGAAAATATGTAATTATATTTTTTGAACAAATAATATAAATTATATGGCGTAAAAGTCACCGAAGTAAATTTATTTGACAAGTGACCGATAAACACGAAGTTTTCATTGTAGAGAGAGAGAGAGAGAGAGAGAGAGAGAGAGAGAGAGAGAGAGAGATAGAGGAGTTAGGTGGCGAATCCAATTCTGCCACCAGCGATAATACAAAATGAATTCAATGACACATCGCCAATTTTCTTGAAACCAGAAAAAAGAAAAAGGAAAAAAAGAAATAAAAAGAAGAAGAGACTCGAGATCCTAATTCTATTAGGAGATTTATTTTCTATTTTATTAGGATTTTATTTCTTTATCTTTTAGTACGTATCTTGTGTAATAAAAGAGTTTATGTATTTCCTACTATAACCCTACTAAGGTCTCCAAGTATATATAAGTCGGCACTTGAAAGTTGGAGCCTTGAAGGCTGGGTTTGGGCTCTAAGAGTTGGAGATTTTGAGAGTATTGTATTCATGGAGGAAGATTGCTGCGCCACACAACTCATCTATGGAGATGGTGAGTTTAACTCTTCTGGGCTCGACAGGTTCGTCAAGGAAGTGAAGCTTGCTGAGTGTGGACTCTCCTATGCTGTTGTTGCCATCATGGGTCCTCAGAGCAGCGGTAAAAAAAAGCTTTTTTACTTTATTTAATTTAATTGATTGAGCTTGAGCAACATTGGGGTAATTAATTGCCTATGAAATCACAGGGAAGAGCACTTTATTGAACCATCTGTTCCACACTAAGTTTAGAGAGATGGATGCATACAGTGGAAGGTTAGTTTCTGAGGTTTTCAGTTGGTAATATACTCAATTTGCTTTAGAATAGATGCCAAATGTATATGTGTATGTATTTACTTCAGGAGCCAAACAACTAAGGGTATTTGGATAGCCAAGTGTGTTGGCATTGAGCCTTGCACGATTGCCATGGATTTGGAGGGTACCGATGGTAGGGAGAGAGGCGAGGTAATCAGCTTTCTGTTAAAACCCCATTTGTTCTTTTTTTGGGAGGGATATAATCAGAGCTATTAATGCCTAGTTCTATTCACATTTTAAACTTTTCATAACTTCTCTATGTAAAATGTAGTTGTTCTCAGATTAAATCGCCCTTCATGCTTCCTCAGAAATTCTGTTATTTTCCAGGATGATACTACATTCGAGAAGCAAAGCGCCCTATTTGCCCTGGCAGTTTCAGACATTGTGCTGATAAATATGTAAGCTTGTTTTTTAGTTTATCTTGGAACTACCTGGCTGATAACGTACATTACTTTGCATAGTTGATGGGCATATATGTAGTGGTTACCTCCAATTTGTTAGTGGGTTGTAACTTGTTCTGGTAAGTGTTATGTCAAATGAGCAGACGTGTCTATTTAAGATTGTCACATGCATTGGTATCTCGTGTCAGTTTGTTTTAGCAAGACAAAGTTATTTTCAAATTGGTTTTCAACATCTATATTCCTAGGAAAGAAGCTTCTGATATCACTTCATTCTCAGTGAGTGTTTAATTAGGACTTTGCCCTTCATGAAAACAGGGGCTATTCACATTAGGAACTTTTAATTCAGAGTCCTGAAGTTGTTTGACATTTGAAGATAACAGTATATACGTAGGCTCATAGTGACAACCATATACTGTCTACATGACTTCTTATCTGGAAACTCATGTCAATACATATTTTTTGATTGCACATATACATGTAATTTAAAATTAATTGGAGATTGGATAATATATAGGTGGTGTCATGATATAGGTCGCGAGCAAGCTGCAAACAAACCTTTACTGAAAACAGTTTTTCAGGTACCCTTGAACCATGTCTATATCTCTACTGTCTATTCAGCATTTAATGTCGGTTAATGAAATTCTGGGTTTGAATGTATATAGGTCATGATGCGCTTATTCAGCCCCCGTAAAACGACATTACTGTTTGTTATACGTGATAAAACAAAGGTCTGGGCTTACTTTTTCAGCTTATTAACAGGATCTATTCAATTATGTTGCCCTCGTGAAATATTTTCTTGTTCCATATTAAAATTTTCTTGTTTGTGGCTGTTTGTTTAGACCCCGTTTGAATATCTGGAGCCGGTTTTGAGGGAAGATATACAGAAGGTAATTTTCTCTTCAACGTTATGTTGTTTTTATACCTCAGTTGTTTTCTTTGTATCTCTCAGATATTTTAAATTCTGCAGATATGGGATGGAGTTCCGAAGCCCCAAGCCCATAAAAGTACCCCCTTCAGTGATTTCTTTAGTGTGAGATCTCTTATATCCTTCTCTACTCTCAGACAGCCTTGTGTTCTATTTAATGTCGTCATTAGTCAAAGCTTATTGTTGCTGATTACTACATTCTTTGACGTGAAGGTAGAAGTAGTTGCTTTGTCCAGTTATGAAGAGAAGGAGGAGAAGTTTAAGGAGGAGGTAACCCCTCTACTATCAGGAGCAATTCATTATGTCCAAAATCATATTGGCCATTATATTTCTCTTTTTTTGGTTTCCGATTTCTGGGGCATGTTGTATCATCTACTTATTGGTTGAATATGTATATTTATAAATATGAAGAATTGCTTGATGTCCTTCATATCAGGGGAAACATAATCCTTTGAATTCCTTCACGTCAGGGGAAACATTTCTTATGTTCCTAAGTAAATTAGTTCATTGTAAATTTACTGTGATACTTACTGGTTATGGCCTGTATCATGCAGGTTGCTCAACTGAGGCAGCGCTTTTTCCATTCTATTTCTCCAGGAGGGCTTGCTGGTGATAGACGGGGTGTTGTCCCTGCCACAGGATTTTCCTTTAGTGCACAACAGATTTGGAAAGTAATCAAAGAGAACAAGGACCTGGATCTTCCCGCTCACAAGGTTTCTTAGTTTCTTTTCTTCCCATTAGAAAATTATTTGTGGTCTTCACTTCTCATATGCCTATGACATGTGCATAATACTGTAAATGATTAAATTAGGTTATGGTTGCTACTGTTCGGTGTGAAGAGATTGCCAACCAGAAATCTAATCAGTTAGTCTATGATGAGGTATGTACTCATTTATCTCCATTTTTGAGAGCTTAGCCTTCTAATATGATCTATAAGGTTTTATTGGTCATTCATTGGATGAATATGATTTAGGATTGGTTGGCATTGAAAGAAGCTGTCCAAATTGGTCCCGTACAAGGTTTTGGTATAAGGCTCAGCTCCATCCTAGGCACCTATCTTTCTGAGTAAGTTTCACTCTTGTTTAAATATGTTAGTTTAAAATTCCAAGGTGAACAAGGGGTTGCAACTGTCTATGTTTGTGATTTTCTTTTAATTCAATGATGAAAGGAGAGGGATTTGGTGGAACATCTAACTAGGAGAAGAAACACTATGTTTCCTTTCTTTTCCATTTAGACAGCATTTATACCCTGCACCCATTTCGTTTCTAACTTACAAGGCATTGTTCTTCATTTGTTTCATTGGAAAAAAATAGAGACTTGGCAAAACCTAATACCATTTAAGTGTTGTTACCTTTACTCTCTTAATTTAAAATTTTCTTATTATTCAAAAACATGTGTTAAAATTGAATATATTTTGGTGGAGAAAGATATGAGGAAGTACATACACTGTTAGATGCTTAAGATCATTTTCTCTGGTTGTAGTAGCTTCACGTGATCTGATTATATTTGCTTGTTTTCAGTCATCCCCCTTCTCTCTCTACAAAGTAGTCTGCCAGGCTGTTTATATTGCTGGACTTGCAACACTGACTCCCGACTGTATATATTAGATTGTTTGTTCTGAAGAACCAAGCTTATGTGCCTTATTTAAGAGCTCCATCTTCTGTATTTCCACCAGCTGAAAGTTAATTTTGTCAAAAAATAAAACTTCTCCTAAAGTTCGTTGAAAAAGATAAACCTTCTCCTAGGTGATAGTACTTATGGCACGACAATAAGTAAATTTTTTTTTATCCCTCAACTGCTTGCAAGGAAGCAACCAAATGCTATGAGTATGATGTAAAGTTCTCAATATTTGATAGGCCAGACATTAATCTGTTGGTTATTTCACACTATAATAACAAAGCAACCACTGTAGCCATACTGCTTTTCAGAGAATAATTCTTTTTGTCTGTGTAATTTTAGGTAGTATAGTGTTTCTCCATTTTATGCTGTAAATATCAATGAGATGCTATTTGAGCCTGAGTACCTGCTATTACCTTATATTTGCAGTAGTTTTATGTTGTCATTGGACTGATCACCTATTCAAAAAAAATTTGGATGCATTTTTCACACGTTACTCTGTCCACTGGTTTTGGCTTGACTACTAAAACTAGCGAGTAGCATCTCAGTGTTGAGGGATTCTTAACGTGTATATGTGTGCTTATTTTGTGTTTTTACTATGCATAGGAAGTTTAATTGTTGGTGTTGTATGGCTTGTACTGTTTTTAGTACTGGCTTTATTTCTGTCTTGATCTTGCTTATGAATGACAGATATGACATGGAGGCCGTCTACTTTGATGAAGGTGTAAGGAACTCAAAACGACAATTGTTGGAGTCAAAAGCATTGGATGTATGGCTACTCTCTGTCTCTCTAATTTAACAGAGATTTTAGTTAGGTTTTCAGTTTCTTAGACAATTCTTGGAAAATAGGGAAGTCGTGATTAGTAGTGTTTTTTTTCATTTTTCGAAGCCTCCAAATTAATTTGAATACCACATTACTGTTGACCCTAATCTCAAAATGAAGGGCATGATAATGAAGTGCGTTGGCAACATAAATTTTCTCCTTCTGGTAGTCCTGTCAAATAATTATGTTTAAAATAAGCTGCCAAACATCATTACTGAAGCTTGACTCCATCTAATTACATACGAGAAGTTTAAAGTGACTATAGAGCTTGCTTGTTATTAATACTCAAACAGTAACATTGCCTGATCTTTATAGTTCAGATTCTCTTCAAACCCAGACTAATTAATGTGCAGGATGGATTTCATATTGTCAATTTTGAGAATTCATAGCAGCCACTGATTCCAATTATCGTGCTTATTTTAGCTTAAATCTTGTTTTCCTATGAATTTTCCAGTTTGTTTACCCTGCATACACGACCATGCTGGGACACCTGCGTTCTAAAGCACTTGAAGATTTTAAAGTGAGGCTGGAGCAATCGTTAAACAAAGGAGGAGAATTTGCTTCATCTGTTCGTACCTCTAGTCAGTCTTCCATGCTTGAGTTTGACAAAGGATGTGCAGGTAATTAACATGCTTGTCAACCAAAAAAATCTTTGTTATTACTTATCTTTTATGCTTTTTCAGATACTGCCATACAACAAGCTGATTGGGATGGTTCGAGAGTCAGGGAAAAACTTAAACGTGATATAGATGCTCATGCATCATCCGTTCGTAGTGCAAAGTTGTCAAAACTGAAAATCAATTATGAGGTAGTTTTCTGATGATGGAGTAAATTCTTGGTTATACGCCGGATGATACCGTTAAAGTTATGCTCATATTATTTGTTATTCAAAATACTCAAAGCAAATACCCTTTAATTTTGCAGAAACAACTTTCTGCATCTTTAACTGGACCTGTAGAGGCACTACTTGAAACTGGTGGAAAAGACACTTGGACTTCAATGAGAAAACTTCTTAATCATGACACTGAAGTTGCAGTATTGGAGTTCTCAGCTGCAGTTGCTGGTTTTGAGTTGGACAAAGATACATCTACCAAAATGACTCAAAATTTAAGGGATTATGCAAGAAATGTGGTTGAGAAAAAAGCACGAGAAGAGGCTGGAAACATTATGATCCACATGAAGGATCGGTAGAGAACTAATCAACAAATTTTCTCCTTTTTTCATTGTCAGATTGGTTGCTTATCACCTTTGTTAACATTTCTCAGGTTCTCGACAGTCTTCAATTATGACAGTGATTCAATGCCTAGGGTTTGGACTGAGAAAGAAGACATTAGAAGTATTACCAAGGATGCCCGCTCCGCGGTAATCATTGGGAACTTTTATGGAAGTATAGTTTATCTGTCTATTTGTGTTAAAGTGATATTATTGTATTTTATGATCTCTTTCTTGCAGTCTCTAAAGCTTTTGTCGGTCATGGCTGCCATCCGCATGGAGTCGAAGCCAGATAATATTGAAAAACTTCTCTTTTCTTCTTTGATGGATGGAACTGTTACTGTTTCATCTTCGCAAGATAGGAGAGTAGCAGCTTCTACGTATCCTCTTGCCTCAAGCACTTGGGAAGAGGTACACCATTTAATGTGTTTTGGTTTATCAGTATAATGTTTGTATGATCAAACTGGTTTCTTATTTAAGGTTTACTTTGAACCAGGTTTCATCAAAGGATACTTTAATTACTCCAGTACAGTGCAAGTCGTTGTGGAGACAGTTCAAGGCAGAGACTGAGTATAGTGTCACTCAAGCTATTTCAGCCCAGGTATATTTTTAGTTTCTTTTATCTTAACTCTAACTTCAGTAGTTTAATTGTTCTAATTATGATTTAAACGGTGTTGCATGAAGAATAAATGGATTTTGTTTTTCATGAAATGTTCTGCAAAATTTTGAATTAGGAAGATCTGGATAATTGGAGTATGCTCTTGCTAAAGTGATGGGCAACTAGTAGTAGGAACTTGGAATTAGGATATGTGCATCGTCTTCAGATGACATTTCTTTGTTCTTATTTATCCTAATTCAAAACATTTTATATGTGAAGTTCCAGAACATATGGAAATCCTAATCTTGACTTTTTAACGGCTTAGGCTTGCTCAATCTAATCGTGCAATTTTATTTTTGCTGCTGTTTGTTTTTGTATTTTCAGGAGGCTCACAAGCAGAGTAACAACTGGTGGCCTCCTCTATGGGCTATTTTGGCGATGATTGTTCTTGGTTATAACGAAATTAAACTCCTTATAACGTAAGTTTATTAAGAGTACTAGGTTCTCCACATTTGTTAATTGTTTGGATGTCCCTAAAGTCTGTCCCATCTGTTAATCACGTGGCTTTTCCCTTCAAATAAAACAGGAACCCTCTCTACCTCATGGTTCTATTTGTTGCATATTTAATTTCAAGGGCCTTATGGGTACAGATGGACATTGGGCGAGTGTTCCAACATGGCATCGTGAGTATAAAATTGAGTTTTACTGGAATTTTCCTTATTTTAATCAGGGTTCGAATTTTAGTTTCTTTTGTTTGGTGCTAGCAGCTGTCAGGAATACTAACTATCGTATCGAGGTTTCTTCCAACTGTTATGGATCTTCTAAGAAAACTTGCAGAAAAATCTCAGGGTAATCCAGCACCTGAAGCACCCAGGCGGCCAATTTCTGTTGCTTCCCAGAGTCATAGAAATGAAACCCCTCTGCCAAACACAATATCAAGCTCAATTCCTGAGTCAACTGTGTCATCTAATATGTCGTCATCGGATGGTGGCGTCGAATACTCAAGCCCTCCCTTGAGACAAAGGCGACCTACAAACGTTCAAGAAGTTGATGTAAATGTGTTTGTACCGTGTGTATCAGATTAGAATTACAAAGCTGTTGTGGCGTTAGTTTTCTTTCTTTTTGATTTTTTTTTTCTTGTTTGCAGTTGATGAAATAAATGGGGGCTTGCTGAAAATACCGTGGTCTTACAAAATAGTTTAGCTGTTATTTTTGTTTCTAGGTGAAGTAGAAATTAGATGACAGTGGAGATGAGATTAAGAGGGAAGATAAGAAGGGATGATGTGAGGGAAGAGTAACAAAATTGAAAACAAAAACTAGAAAACTGAAATCTATTTGAAAATTTTCACTTTTGTTACTACATCCTCTTCTCATATCTCATCTTCACTCCATTCGTATTCTCATTTGCCTCTAAATTATAGTAAAAAAATGAAAAATGAAATGATTATCAAACGGGCTCGGCACTTGAGAAATGAAAACAGGTTTGAGGTTTGCATTACCCATGCTACCAATGTAATTAAGTTTCCAAAAATCATTGGAACATCTTTATGTGATAAAATGAAGTAGACGAGCTCAATGTTTCAAGTAAGTGTTGTTAAATGGTTTTCGATTTAAATAATATTCTTTTCTTTGGCAAGTTGAATTGAGGCACATAAAATGCAGTTGAAAAATTGGGCCAAAAGCTGGAGTAACACAAATAAACCAAATTTCTTGGAAAAAAATATAAATTATTTTCAAAAGGGCTTTATTATTATTTTATTCATATGATACCATACTTCAATCTAATTTAAACTACGAAAAAAGATATTTAAATTCGAGTTGCAGAGTGAGAGCACATCCGATAAATGGTGGGAAATGATAGTGGGGAAAGGAACAAGACGGATATATGGTGGCCGAAATTCATTTTCTTTCGGATATTTTTATAAATATTACCCAATTCTACTATCAATATTATAAAGATACCTTGATTAATCCAATCTGGAGAAGAAAAAAAAAATCAAAATTAGCCACCTGTTATGTATTTATTAATATTTTATACATGAAATTCCTTTTTTGTCCTTGTGTCATAAAATTTAGATAAAGAAACTCACATATTGCCACCTGGGTTAAATTTAGAGAAAACGGCCCATATTCTATCTTAGTAAATTTAAGTTTTAGTCACAAAAAAACTTTCACTTTTGACTCTCAACTTTCAAATTAAAGACATGTAAATGTAAAGGATTCCTTAGGAAATCCAAAAAAAAAATATGGGCAATTTTGTCCATTTTGACTTCTTTTAAGAAATTTCTCTCTCTTTGGGTTTTTCCAAAGTCTCCATGTTATCTTTTCTTAATTGTAAAAATAAAAATAAAAATAAAAACAAAATCAGATAATAGGTCATATTTTTATGGAATATACTCATATTATCCTTTTTTAATTCTAAAAATAAAATAAAAAATAAAAAAGAGAAACCAATTGACAAGGGGCTAGTTTCTTTTTTGTTTTAAAGTTGGATACAATCCGGAGTGGGGTCTATAAGGGGTGTCCCTCAAATAAGCTTATTTGAGGGATCCCTCAATGGAAGCTCTCTGATATATATATATATATATGTGAAAATTTAGGGCCCCTTAATTGGAGGCCCATGGCCATGGCCCTTCCCGCCACCCCGAAGGTCGGCCCTGACCTTACCTATTGTTAAGGTATGAAATTTTCAGGAACTCTTATTATAAATTTTGAGGTCGGTATACCTTGGCAAAATTTCAAAATTCAATAAATAGATTTGCAATTAAATTCAAAACAAATATGATATTTAATGTCCTACAAATCCATAATTTACCTTATTTATGTTTTAGGGGCATAATTAGAACAACAAAATAATAAATAAATAAATATAATATAATATAAACATAGATAAATAAAAAAAGATATGTAATTTTATGTGACACAAAAGTTAAAGGACTTGGATCAACAACAACGTCTACGTGGATTGCACTCAAAACCTCCCTTAAGAATTGGACTTATGCCAAATTTTCTAATTAAATTTTCATGAAATCTTTAGTAATTTGTTGCACTAATTAACATAAACTACATATAATTACTCTCATCAAAACCAGGCAATGCATATATGTATTGATTTGCTTAATTTACCTCTCTTGTTTTTTTCCTTATCAAAATTTGGCCAGGAATATAATTGGTGGGTATTTATAGCACTCATCCAACGGTCACATTTTGAGCCTCCATGAGAATATATGTAATCTGCTACGGTTTTAAAATGGTGGGTATGTATAACTACATCTCTTCTGCCTACTACGATGTCGGTTTCTACAGTGTGATAGGGAAAGAGGGAAAGAGAGAAAGAGAGAAAGAGAAAGACAGAGTTGTACCTGCGAAATTCATTTCTTCTGTTTATCGTAAGTAGTATACGTAGACATAGGCTAGCAGTCACTTGCAGCAACCCTTTTGTGGCTCTCTCGCGGAAGTTACATATATAACCCTCCATGTGCTCTGGCCTTGTTACATTTGGATTTGGAAGGTTGATTTTTTTTGCTCTTCAGGGAAAGCTTGGTTGCCAGCTGCAAATGAAGTCAGCTAACCTAATACCCCCATGTATCTGTAGTTTTCTACTGCTATGTTTATATAAATACAGAGAGTGTTGCTCAAGTTCATTCAGCATTCCAAACTTGAGAAAGCAGAGGTAAAGCAGCAATCCTTCAAGGTATTTTGCTTCCAACCTCTTCCCTCTCTCTCTCTCTCTCTCTCTCTCTCTCTCTCTCATATTTTCACAGACCATATATACCAAAATGTTAACATATTTACATATGTCATCATTAGGGTTTTTAGAAAACTAGGTACTTCTGATCACAGTTCTTTGTTTATTGTAGCACTCCAAACTTGAAACCGAACAAAGGGAGAAAGCAGCCATGCCTTTAGGTATTTTGCTTTCCAACTCTCTCTCTCTCTCTCTCTCTCTCTCTCTCATATTTTCACAGACCATATTATGTGTGTGTATATATATATATATATATATATCTATTTGTTGTTCAAAGTATATTTATTTTTGAACTTAGCTAATTGTTGGGTTTTTGGGTCTTGATCTGAATCAGGAATTTTCTTCTTGTTTAACTTAGCTAATTGTTAGTGTGTATATATATATATATATATATATATCTCACTCTCTAGGTAAAGCAGCAATGCCTCTAGGTATTTTGCTTCAAAACTCTACTCTCTCTCTCTCTCTCTCTCTCATATTTTCACAGACCATATTTTATATATATATGCTCTTGCTAATTGGATTATTGGTTGATATATGTGTCTGGGATGTTCATCGTGTAATTAGTTGTAAGCACTGTAAATTAATTAATATAGCTAATAGGCAATAACACTTTGAAGAATGTTAATTGTTATTCATTGTCTTTATTTTCTTGAATTGGTAATTTTTTTTAGATTATCTAGTGTGTGGTTTAGTTTTAATTAATGATTTTACATTCTTCATAACTGTAATTTATCAGAATTGAAATTATTAATAAAGAAATCGACGTTTTGTTTATCAAAATGTTAACATATTTACATATTGTAGTGAGCACGCCTTCATTTAAGATTTTTATTGGGTATAAGTCTCTCATCATTTATTTTCATCCAACAAAAATAGTATGTTAAAATAAGAAACCCTTTGTTGAGTAACATACTTTTTTCAGTGCTATGGTTTGGTTTTGAGTTTTGGCTCATTAGCCTCATCAAATTCAAACGATCTGTGCAGATTACTATATCTACTTGCTAGCTGCCCAGATCTGCATACCTAAGGTTTTCCTATAGCAAATTAATCTCTGACTGAGGCAACTTCATGATTACAATGTCAGATTAAAACAAAGAAAATAAAAATTCCTGATTAATTATTACATTTTCATGATCCACCACCTCCCCAGCTGATGTCTACCCGCTACAATCTCTATCGTCTGATCACAGTGTGCTTTGTTTATTGTAGGTATTGATACCACCGCAATTGATGCAATATCTGTTGCATGTGGTTTCATTCTCATCATTACCCAGATGTATATTCTACTTAACCATCCAAGGAGGAACTTCGTGGAAACAGTAATGGTTCTTGCTCTTGCATTTGCATTCATGAGAGGGTATCTGTCATATTTACCTTTCTTCGTCGTGGGCGGCCTCATGTTCGGCATCTGCACCCTTCAACTGATCCGAGTAATCTTTGATATATGATTAATGAAAGACGCCATGTACTTAGTTATTACTATATTCATGAGTACGTTGTCTTTATAAGAGAACTGGATTATGGTCATTAAGCCTTCAAATTTCAGCTAAACATTCTATGATTATGTTGTCTATATTATTATAGTGCCATACATTCTATATATATTATATATTATAATAGTGCCATGGACTACTTCTTCGCATGCAGCCTCCAAATGCATGAGGACTATAAATAGAAAAGAGAAAAATAAGAATATGCTTGTTTTGCCTAAGCTGGAACTCAGTTTTAAGTTCCTTCATTGAATATATATATATATATATATATATATCAATCACACAATCACATCATCACATGGACTTTGCAGACTCAATTTCAACGATCAATTTTCTCTTTATGCGCCGCTTGGCTTGACTGTAATTATTTCAACATCTACATATATGTACAGTCGGTTTGCAGTCACTTTGTGGCTCTCTCACGAAAGACAGAGAGAGAACTTTTGATGTTATTGTTGATTTGTCCCGACCCTCCCCTTGAATTTTTTTTCCAACCTTTCCTTCTGTCTCAAAATTGATAAAAGCTTTAGATGACTTGTGATTCCTATACCATAACCTTCTTTTTCATCCCCTATATATATCGCTCGAATCATTTTCAAACCCCCCTGCAATTACATTCTATGTCATATTAGCACCAATGCACTATATATGTACTTGGCATGCAGACTCAAATGTGACCATTGGATGAGTACTCTAAATACCATCCCTCCAATTTATACGACTTGTCTAATTATTCTACTCCATGGTTTTTCACCAAATAAACTTATTCCTTGCATATGTTTTGTATGGTTTAGCATGGAGGAGCTGATTCAAAGGTACCAGGTTGCTAGAGGGACTAGAATATCACAAGGCAATGACACGGAATAAGTTTAGCTCATCACCTCATTAATCATTGTGTACTGAATTTTAATTTAAACGTAATCTCAGGATTAATTAATTGTTGCGCGCTCAAAAGTTCAAAACCTGTATAGGAATATATGAATGCTACACTGGTGAGGACCTGAGCCGTGTGCGCTTTAAGGATCCGGTGGAGCTTGAGCACCTGCTAGAAAAGTTTGTTAACAGGGTTCGAGCTTGCAAGTTGCAAGGCATATCAATTACAATCTCAGTCCATCTGGTGGTGAAGAACAACCAAGCAGTGTTCTTAAGCTTGCCACTCTGGCCTCATCCTCTTGGTTCAACCCCCACTCTCTCCAGCTTCCTCATCAACGCAGCCTTCTGGATTTCAATCTCAGCGGCCGCTCTATATGGTACATACACCTATATAGCAATTCGAGCCTCCTCAATTACAATCTCAGCCGCCTCAATTACAATTCAGCCGCCTCCTAATACGTCCACAAACACAAAACATCGAAACCTTTGTTTTTTGGTCAAATTCAGCCCCACACTGGTCCTACCCCCGTGAGTATGTTGTCGTATACGAGATGCACACACAAGAACCTATACACAACAAGAGCTGCTAACACCACTAATTAACAAAAATGTTTGTCATACCACCTTGTGTACCACTTTTTTAATAGAGGTAGATTTCATTATATTGGTGGGCTCCACCTCTATCAGAGAGATGGTACACTAATGGTACGCAAATGTGGTATGACTATCATGTCCTATAATTTTAATTTATGCAATTATCATCCTACTTACCAATTTGAGCTTCGTTGGTACCTCAAAATCGTGCTCTTATATTTCTGAGCATAGTGACCACAAATCCTCTCTTTGCAGCAATTTTTGAATGTACAAAAAATTGCAATTTTGTATTGTCAATTACCTGTCATATTGTAACTTATGTTTTTAATTTTATGCCGTGATTGAAACTTATGTAACACAACACTTTGTACTCATAATTATAAGTCTAACGTAGCCACTGCTCAGCTAGAGTATGAATTCGGATCTATTTCACATTCAAATGTCCAAATAATATTGCCCATTGAAGCAAAAAATTTTGAGTCCAAGCGATAGTTTATATTATATGGGAGGAGGTTTCTCACACACACGCATACAATTAATATGCCACGGGGGTTTCAAACTTGAGACCTCTGATATGCAAGTCAAGTCTCTTTTCTATTGGACTAGACCCCGTTGACCATTGAAGCACAATTATGATGTGTGAATGTGAGAGAGGGAGAGACAGAGACGAGGGTGCGTGCCTGTTGGGCTTTAAAAAAAATATTTATAAAAGAATTTGACTGATTTACCCCTACATGGTTTTCTTCTCTTAATTAAATTTCTTTTTTGGCTTTTTATCACAAAATGTCCTTGACCTTTGCGAAACAATGATATTACATTCTTAAAGTTTTTTTGTATAACTCATGGTCCCTAACGTTAATATAGGTGCTCTTAAATAGTCATTCTGTCAAAAAAGCTATTAAATCCAAGGATATAATCGTCAAATCAATCCAAAATTATAATATATATATATAAGTCTAGAAACCTGTAACCATAACCAGGATCAGGGAAATACAAAAATTCAAGAAATTTGGAACATCTGTCGCAATTGGCCAGAGCCCAAAGCATATATAAGTCTGAAGTTGATTTGGAAATTTGATTTTAGTGATGAAAAATCTAAAGAACACCGTCCTAGAAAATGTTTAGCCACGAAAAATCTGATGAACATCTATCGCTAAAAACTTTTGGTGACAAAAAATCTTCAAATTTATGGGCAAAATAGCAGCTGGGTTTTTATAGTTCAATTTGTTTATGTTATCCCTTTCATTTTCAGTAATTACCTTTAGTTTCTAGCCAATTCCAACAAGAAATAGAGGGAAATGGTTCCATAGTCTGCTTCTTGTTCAGTTGATTTTCTTTTTCCTCTCTTTGTCTCACATTTTACAAGAACATGTGAGTTTTCTCCCAATGTTTCAGTTTCATAAGAGGCAGGTCCTTCCTCTTTACCATTACTTGGCTTCCTTACCTGGCCAGTAGAAGATATGCCCAGCATCCACTGTGGTAAACGTCTCGTACTTCCTTCATCTGCTTTTGGAGCAACTCCCACAATTTCTTTTTCTCTCAACTAAACTAACCTATAAATTCAGTAATGGTTGAAGAGGTGAAAATGGATTGATTTGACGATTATATCCCTGGACTTAACAGTTTTGTTGACAGAAAGACTATTTAAGAGCACCCATATTAACGTAAGGGACCATGAGTGATTAAAAAAAACTTTAAGAATGCAATTTGATAGTTTCGTAAACGTCAGAGATGTTTTGTGATAAAAAAACTTTTTTTATTATTTTTAAAAAGGGTTGACGGGGGAAAAAAAAAAAGGGGGGGGGGGGGGGGGGGGTTAGGCCCAACCAAATAAGGGAATTAGGCAAGGACTACATTGAGGAGCTAGCATTGGGCTCTATCGTAGTTTAGCAAGGTTAACCCAAACCGTAAAACTTTGCTTCTTCTGTTTTTGTAAAGGGAGCTTTGGCTTATAGTCAACACAAAGAAAACACTAAAAAATTCAAAAAAATACTGAACCTGCGAAAAAGAAACAAAAGAAGTCAATTACTAATAATCAACATCAATTACTTGATATACTCCTGCTTATTGACAGACCATCATTAAAGCAGTCTCCAAGAGCGTGATTTGGGAGATTTGCAGCATCTATGAAGAAGTTTAGGTATGTGTAGAGTAACTCATATCATACTTTGCTCCTAAAGCATCATAAAAGTAAACTGACGGCTTATTTATTTTGATAATATGATTGTGACTGGAGATCGGGTAGAAATGCAAAGTCTTCAGCAGCATCTGGCTTCTGAGCTTAAGAAGAAGTCATTGGGTGATTTGAAGTACTTTCTTAGGATTGAATTTGCCATATCAAAACATAGTATCTTTCTACCCCAAAGAAAGTATATTTTGGATTTAATTGCAGAGTCTGGAATATTGGATTGTAAACCAATTGATACCCCTAGTGAACAGAATCATAAGTTGCGGTTGTATCTTGATCAAGTCCCTACAGATAAAGAACGTTATCAACAACTTGTGCTAGGACTCCCTACCACATTACACCAATTGGCATTTGAATATTCATTTGAAGAGAACTCAAGTCCCTTAGCTTCAACTTTGCTCCTACCTGCTCATCGTCGAGTAGGCCTCATTAATAGGCTAGGTTTGGCTAGCTTGGCCTAAATCTAATAGGCTTAGGTCGAGCCAAGTCGGGCTTCAAGAAAGAAAGAGAAAATAATGGGATGAGCCAGTCGGGCTTTTTTAGAAAATTCAAAGCCCATGTCGGCCTGTGGCTAGGCCTTAGGAAATCCATCGAGCCTAAATGAGCCTTTTTGTCTTCTTTTATTTATTTATATGGATTGTTTTTGTCAATTCTTTTTTTTTTCTTATATGTTTTGCTGTGTTTTTATGTTTCCCTTTTTTTCATAGTTCTTTTTTTTTACATTTGTCTATATATTTATGTCTTCCATAAATATAAAGATATAGTTATACAACAGCCATAGTAACAAAAAAGAGAACTATAAAGTTATGAGAAAAGAAAAAAATGGACACATAAATATGGAGACATAAATAAATAATTATGAGTGTTTGAACAGATCCTAACGTTTTCGGAAAATGTTATCTGAGAATATTTTATGCGAATGAAAATAAGAAAATGAATTTGCATTTTCAAGACTCAAAAATGCGTCTGGTAGATTAATTGGAAAACATATTTAGAAAATAAAAATAGTGAAAACGTGTCTGGTAGGACAATTTGAGACAATAATTTGTGAGTTATTTTTCAAGTATATTTTTTGCTAATTTTTGTCCTAATTTTTTTATAAAAATATTCTGATATTTTAAAGACCAATATCATTACAAACAATGAAAAATGTACACTTTGAGAATAATAATATATAGTTTTAAAAAAATTCTAATTTTAGAAAAACTTAGATTATAAAATAATATTATCTTTAGTTTAAAATAAATATCTAAAAATAAATATGAAAAAAAAGCAATTAGACCAATACATTGGGTAGAAAATGAAAACGATAATTTGTGTTTTTAGTTTTTGTACATGAGTTTAAACTTGTTTTCAAAAAACAATTCTAGTGAAAATAAAAACGAGAAACCGAACGTATTTTTGGTAGAAAATGAAAACGTTCCCAAACGGCTCTAATAAGGTACTGAACGAGCCCTTATTTTTGTCGGTAAATAACACATGTGTTAAAGCTCTTTGCATTACACGTAGGCATCATAATTTATAAAATGAAATAAAAATAAAAAATCAATGCTTTTTTGCCACCTTCTTCTTCGTTCATTCCTTTCTTCCCCAATCTCCTCATCCCTTCTCTCTCTCTCTCTCTCTCTCCCCCCTAAAAATAAGATCTTGATACCTCCCAGCTCACCATCTCTTTCAAACTCAAACAACCCATTTACCAAATCTTCACAATTTCCATTTAATTTTTGTTATCTTTTCTTTTCCTCCAACCAGACCCATGGATCTGGCCCCAGAGGAGCTTCAATTTCTCACCATCCCAGACATCCTCAGAGAATCAACCTCCATCCCCAAACAGTCCCCTAAGACCTTCTACCTCATAACCCTAACCCTAATTTTCCCCCTCTCCTTCGCAATCCTAGCCCATTCCCTCTTCACCCACCCTCTCCTTAACCAGCTTCAAGGCCCGTCCACCGACCCGGCCCAACTCCACCACAAATGGACCGTCCTCCTCCTCTTCCAGTTCTGCTACCTCATCTTCCTCTTCGCCTTCTCTCTCCTTTCCACAGCCGCAGTGGTCTTCACTGTCGCTTCCCTCTACACCTCAAAGCCCGTCTCTTTCTCCTCAACACTCTCCGCCATCCCCAAAGTCTTCAAGCGCCTCTTCATCACTTTCCTCTGGGTCTCTCTCCTAATGGTCTGTTACAATTTCGTCTTCGTGGCTTTTTTGATCCTTCTCATTCTCGCCATTGATACCCAGAACCCACTTTTGCTTCTTTTCTCCGGCGTTGTACTGTTTCTTCTATTCTTGGTTGTACATGTTTATATAACCGTGGTCTGGCATTTGGCCAGCGTTGTTTCTGTACTTGAGCCCGTTTATGGGTTCGCTGCGATGAAGAAGAGCTATGAGCTGCTGAAGGGGAAGATTGGAATGGCTTTTTTGCTGGTGTTCGGGTATTTGTCCATTTGTGGAGTTATCGGAGGCGTTTTTGGGACAGTGGTGGTCCATGGCGGGGAAGATTATGGGGTTTTTGTGAGGATTGTGGTGGGTGGGTTCTTGGTGGGTGTTTTGGTGATTGTGAATTTGGTTGGGTTGTTGTTGCAGAGTGTGTTTTACTATGTTTGCAAGAGTTACCATCATCAGGGGATTGACAAGAGTGCTTTGCATGATCACCTTGGCGGATATCTTGGAGAATATGTGCCTCTCAAAAGCAGCATTCAGATGGAAAACTTGGATGTCTGAGGAAGGAAGAAGATACTTGGATTTATGTGTAAGTTTCTGTGTACTTGCTGTAAAAAAGAAAGAGAAAAAAAGGAAAATCAAAACTTTGGGAAAGGCTTGTGGATTTTGAGTTTAGTTTTTGGTTGTACCTATACATGATCCTTGTTTCTTTCCTAATAAACATTTAAGCTAGCTGTTGCTTTTAATTGATTTACGTTGCTGGGAATTACTGTTAACTGTCAACCGAAGAAATGTACACGTGTTTATCGTAATAACTCTACAACCTTCAATGTTTCAAAGTAGTATGAACATCCATTAGTAAAATCAGTTGTTAAAGCCAAGCCTGTTACTGGTCAATTTATTCTCTGTTTAAAATTTTCATTTTTCAAGTTTGTCTCCAATTCTGAAATTTGCTTACAAAAGGATGCATATGGCTATAATATTGTCTTTCTTTTGTCGTCCCTGGGATCAACATATTGTGATGTTATTTATCTTGTATTTGGTCTTTGCCATATTCTAGGAGTCAGGTTGGTTTACCTGATTGAAAAACCTTCTGTTGACAAAAAAATAATTAATAAAAAAAAATAAAAATAAAATAAAATTGAATAATCCAGTTGTCTTAGTAGTTTGATTCCTTTTGTATCTCTTTGTTTATTGTATGGACATAGACGGTTGTCTTAGTAGTTTATTCTCACTAGACTATACATTAGCCCCCATAAGAGAGTGCGACCAGGTCAATTGGTGTGACTTCTACATAAATAAACACGTACATATAGTACTGGAACAAACAGATTGACTAAAAGTAAAAATGGTATGCTTCATGACAAAAGTGACTTGTAACGTATTGAATATGGTCTAAAAATGATCAGGACTGCAAGTTTGGAACATGTTCTGTACAGGGTGTGTCATGGACTGTTTCACAAAGCTAATGCCCCGTGCGTGTGTGCTTAAGAGTTTGTGTACATTTGGTTTTTCAGAAGTTGGTTTGTGCATAAATATCCTTCTATGTTAACGCAGGATGGATTGCTCATAAAACCTTGCATGTCTGAAGGGTTCATGTAAGAGTGTCTTACAGGCTTGCATATAGTGAACCTCCAAATCTTTTAGAGTTACAGGTATTCATCATGCATGCTTATGATGCATCAGTCTTGTTAACTTAAGCTTCTAGATGGAAGAAACTCATTCTGTGCAAGTGATTCTGAATGGCCTATGTTTTGTGATTATTTGCCAAAAGGTAGTGGGCTCAGGGAAGTAATATTCTCTAGGTATAGACAGTTAAACTGATAACATCTCTATTGCCACTAGACTATAGATTACACCCTATAAGAGTGTGTGACCGCATTGACTATTATCTGTTACAGTAATGTGAAATGAAAGACATTGTATTTTTGGGGTTCTAAGTGAAGGAAGTCTAAAATAGTATAAAAATGATATGCTTCATTTTGACCAAAATGACTTGTAACAATTGGATATGGTCTCAAAATGATCAGGACCACATGTTTAAAGAATATTCTATACAGGGTGTGTTATGGACTGTTTCATAAAGCTAAGGCCCCATGCACATGTGCTTACTGAGTTTGAGTACATTTGGATTTTCAGAAGATGTTTGTGCATAAATATTATTCTAGGTGAGCTCAAGATGGATTGCTCGTTCAGTTCATAAAACCTTGCATATCTGAAGGGGTTGATGTAGAATTTGTCTTACAGCTTGCATGTAGTGAACCTTCCAAATCTTTCAGAAATTAGAAGTACTGGATCATTATGCTTGGTATGCATTGGGTCTTATTGCCATAACTTTAAGCTGCTAGATAGGAAGAAACTTCATTGTGTGCAAAGTGATCTGAATGGCCTATGATATCTTGATTATTGCCAAATGTACTTGTTGGCTGAGGGGAGGAGTATTGTCTAGGTAAAAAGCACATCTCCTGGAGATAGACATCACTGTCCAAGCTTGGCCTTAAACCAGGGTGGTTAAAAACCATAGGATCATCAGGTGGATTTTGATTACATTTGAAAATTTTATAATGGCTTTCATAGTTTGTGTCTGAGATCTGCAATTTTGTCCATTTAGCTGTGAGATTATTTGGTTGAACTGTTGCTGGCAGGTCAAAGTTTTGTATTTAAACTTATTTTCTTTGTAGTGGATGTTCTATATGCTTGAGAATCACTTGCTGCCACTGAGAAAATCAATGTCAAATGCTTATCAAGATTTAGTTGATAAGAATGCAAGGGAAGTGGAACCTTTTAAGCATAGAATTACAAAGTTGTTCTTAGTTTCTCTTAACTTGGTGTCTATGCAACTTGATACAGTGCTTCCAAGTAATCCACATCAATCTGTAAAAAAATTATTGGCAACCAGATACTTTCCAATTAACCAATAATCCAGTGTGTCCAGTGGAAGTTGGACCAGTAATGTAAGCATCAACAATATGAACATGGATTTCCTCACTAATGAGACATCCTTCTATGAAATATGGATTAAAAAAAATGGATTAAACCCAACTTCTAAAAGATTCTCATCACTTGATCTCAACTCCAAAAAGCAAGTAAAACAGATCTTTTCTTACTAAAAAAATGTATTTTCTCGAAAAGGTCTCACATGACTTCCCGACTTTGAAAAGTCAAAAATTTTAACTATCACATAGGAGTTGATAGGGAAGTTAATAAAGGCAGGTCCTACAAGAGGACTTCTCCATTTTTGCAGCCAAAGAAAGAAGATCAAATCCCCTTTTTATATACAGAGAAACTCTGCACCAAAGCATGTGACCTTTCCAAATGATAAGCAGACTACGATTTCAAGAGATAAGTAGGGAGCAAGGGAGTTGTTCAACAGGAAAAGCAAACTGACCATCATGGTAGATTATGTTTTTTTCTCTTTACAAGGAACAAAAGAAAACAAAGAGAGTTGGTTTTCTTTCAGGAAAAGCAAGGAAAAGACCTCCATGAAAGCTGATGGTTGATGGCCCTTCTTTGCCAAAATAGTAGCTTCTTTCTTTTATAACATGAAAAAAGAAAATATCTTTTTTAAGATTTGCTGCCCATTATTAAAGATTAAAAAACCCCATTCTAGCATTTCCTATAAATATGAGAGGAGGTGAACAGATCAAAAAGACAGCCAAAAAATCAATCAAGAAAAAAAACTCTCAAAGTCACAACTGACAAACTCAAAATGATCAACTGATCTCAAAAGCTTTCAGACCCTAGGGCAATCAAAAGCTCTTTGATCCACAAGAAACAAATCAGCTAGAATTCAAATCTCTAGTTTCAGCTCAGTTCAAAGAAACAGTTTTATGAAGTGAGACTTCTCTCGTTACAAATTGGTTCAGCATAAAGCCAAATCAAGCAGAGTCCGAGTTTTTACAAATATGAAAACCTCAACAAATTTACAAAAAGCCTTGGTCAAGGAGAACATGCACCATAGCGCAGTTCCAGCTTAGTGACCATTAATCTAGCCACTTCTGCCCTCTTCAGACTAAAGGGGCCTCAATTCTGCCCGTTCAACAAGCCTTCCATGGCTCGAAATAAATTGAAGCTCTGCCAAACTCAAGCGTTGATATCGATTTCCAGCTAAAAATTATCAGTTGAAGGTGTTGACGACCCAATCCAGCATAGACACAGCCAATCTAGCCCAGTTCAGAAGCAGCTACCCATGCAGAAATCGAAGTACAACGTTCTGTTGTCTTTTTTGAAGTTGTCATTTTGCTTTTTGAGTCCTGTAATAGGCAGTTCTGCCTAAAACAATTTGTCTTCTTTTATCTATTCTGGCTAGAACTACCAATTTTGTACTGTGAAAAATTATGAAGACCTCACCAGTCGGAGGCAAAGAAAAGAACTAAGGGCATGTTTACGTATCAGTAATGGAGAAAGTAAGGAATCAAAGAATTTAGGAATCGGAGAACTAGGAAGAATAATTCCCATTAAGCTGTTTACTAAACATATGGAATTAGCAAAGGAATGAGTTGATTCCTATTGTTATTGTTTACTAATTTTCATGAATCAGAATCCAAATTAATTTGATTACTAAAATGCCCTGCACATTTTCACCATAGCACATATATAATTCTCAAATTCGCTGAGGAGACCAAACTAATCCTACAGCAAACCAGTAAGGCGGTGCATTTTTAATTATGAGAGAGAGAGATAGAGAGATCGAGATCAGACAGAGAGAGAGATAAGAACTAGCAGGAAGAAGTGTTGTATTTATAGGCTGAAAGCAAAGTGGTTGGGAGATTAGAATAGTTTTTTTTTTCCTAAGGATCGTAGCAGCAATTCCATATGCTTTCTCTCTCTCTCTCTCTCTCTCTCTCTCTGCATTTTTAATTAGCTGGTTCTGTACTAGCTCTAGGGTAACTTTTAAACTGGTCAAAGTGGTCATCTCTCTCTCTGTTTTTATGTCTATATAGGTTTCTTTGTTTCTCTGTACACAAACAGATTATTAAAAATGCAACGAGAGAGAGAGAGAGAGAGAGAGAGAGAGAGAGAGAGAGAGAGAGAGAGAGAGAGAGAGAGAGAGAGAGAGAGAGAGAGAGAGAGAGAGAGAGTGAGCACATGGGATTGCAGGCATGAGCTGAGGACTTGGATCCTTAAGCCTCCATCAATGCATGAGCTGAGGACTTGTATCCTTAAGGAAAAAGTTGGATGCATCACGTAGAGAAATATTGTTAGACGGTTGCATTGAAGCTACATCGCCTACATGAAATTGGAAGCGTGAATTTTTTTTTAAGTTCAGTGTAAATGAGGAGAATATGCTTGCTAACTTGTTTTGGAGAGACACTTCTTCACTTTTGGATTATGTTGCCTCTAGAGACGTCCTCATATTCGACAGCACATACAAAACCAATATGTATGAAAAACCTCTAGTGTTATTTGTTGGTTCGAACAATCATAGGTCGAGTGTTGGTTGTGCCCTATTGCTTGATGAGACCTTTCAAACATAAAATTAGTTATTGGAGACATTCATATCCTCCATGAAAGGAAAGAAGCCTACATCAATACTGACGGATGGGGATGAGGCGATGCGCACAAAGTAATTGAGTATGTGTTGCCCATGTGCAATCATAGGTTGTACTTATGGCACATGGCAAGGAATGCACAGAATAACTTAGAGGATGAAGAATATGTACTATCATTTCAAGCATATCTTTGGGAACCAATTACAGTCAATGAGTTTGAAAAGAAATGGGAGTTTTTGAATGACAGAGTTACTACACGTAAACAAAAAGATGGTTGCAAATGATGTATGCAAAACGAGATGCGTGGGCGAAATCACACATTAGACCCAAGTTTTTCTGTGGTATGTGTACTACTCAGTGCGTGGAGTGTATGAACAAGTTTGTGAAAGATTACTTGAGGAAATGAGTTAAGTTGTTTGAATGCATACCACCGAAAACAGTCAAAGAAAGTGCTTACAACAACACTGAAAAGTCTTGAGCAAAATGCTTCCTAATTTTACACACATAGGTGCTTTTTATTGGTAAAACGGTGATCCGCAAAATAATTGGAGTTGTGTGTACCTTAGTGGGAAAGATGTTCGAATAAAGTGCAACTCTCAAAAATATGAAAGCGAAGGCATCCCATGTTGCCATTTGTTTTATGTGATAAAGTGGGAGCATGGTATGAAAATTCCCTCATCACTCATAATGAAGTGATGGACAAAAACTGTCTCAATGGACATTGGATATGCATTTATGTCAGAAAGTGGTAGTAAGGAGGTTGTACAAACCGCGAGATACGAAAGTTTATGTTGTATTGCCAACAAAGTGTGTTTGTATACATCAAAGAGCACATATCGGTATAGTATTATTCATACATTTTTCTTATTAAAATACATTAATGTTCAAAAGGCTTACGCCTCACTACTTCAAGGTTTATGTCTCACATAATGCTACTAAAACGTCTCGCATCAACGCCTCGCCTTTCAAAGCATTGGTTTGGATCGATGATGATCTTGAAATTCATACATTCCACAGCGAATGTAAAACCAAATTCCAATACATAAATAAAACTTAGATATATAATTCACTAAAACCACTCAAAAGACAACTGAGTAGCTTAGTGGAAATTAAAAATGAGATATCTCACTTAATTTACCAATCTATTTAGCGGAACTGCAAACACCACCAAGATCTAAACAAAAGGAATAATCTCGGCTGTTAGAATCGCTTCGAATGATTGGTAGGCAAATCCATGGATGACAACAAATGCATAAGGTATATATAAGGCCCCGACCACTAACATGAAGCAAAAGATTTATAAGACTACATCATTATGATCCCTAGGTGGCCCTGTAACAGGACAGCAAATTATGTTAACATTTTGGTATGGTCTGTGAGAGTTCAAGGGTGTCAACCTAAGATTGGATTGGAGTGATAGAATCCTCTGGTTGGAGAAGGTTAACATTAATTCTCTCTTGCTAAGTGGAGGAATTAATTAATGATGTTTACTTTCTACAAGGTCCAAGGTCAAGGTGATTTAGTTGGATCATCCATTGTGGAAGAAGACAATAGCATGACCTATGGTGTTTTTTCATGAGTTTGTAAAGCTTGCTGCTGGTATTAGGGTACGTATATCTATTTATTATTAACCTTATTCATATAGAAGCTCTAAAATAATTGCTTTGCTTCTAATATGTTGAGGCACTTGATATTCACATGACTTCATAAACTCGGGCACTGTTACTAAGCTAATTATTTTCTTGTGAATAAGAAATAGCTAAGAAGCTTGCATATCGAATCGAAGGCGGTGACTCAGTTTCTTCTCTTCTTGATGAGAAGATGTGCCCATATCTCTCGAGTGGAGGTGGTGCAAGCTTGGAGTTAGAGCTTTTTGAAGGGAAATTTCTATGCATTTTGAGGTGAATATTTTTTTGTTTTGTTTGAATTTATAATTTAGTTTTACACGAAGGATATCACTTTAATTTTGTGTGACGTCAACTAAGTAAATTTTTTTTGACTATTACCAACTTCTTTTTCTAACATCATGTTATAAGATGTCCTAATAAGAGAGGATATTCGCCATGGTAAAAAAGTAACAAATTTCCTAGGTAAAAAAAAAAAAAAGGATCTTGTCAATTAACTTAGCTTGCAGATTAAGGGAGAGAGAGAGAGAGAGAGAGGACTGGATATATATGTCTAGTTTAGGGTTCCAATTAGCAACTTCATTAACTAGTTCATTATGTTAATGTGGGGATTAATTCTTAGGGTTTCTATATAAATATGTCACTATTTCTTAGGGTTATCATAGTTGGATTGCAAATATGAATTCCAAACTTGTGGTGTCTATGGTGCTCAAGGTGCTAATTTCTTGCATCTTCATGTGCATGCTTGCTGTTTTGGCCTTGGATTATGTCAAGAAGTTGGTGGTGGGATGGCTACACAAATTAGAACTAATATGTGGCTTTGGTTTCGTAGAATTCTTAATTGTAGGCGTCTACTATATTGCCATGAGGATGCGGCAAATCAATCGACCTTTGTTACCTTTAAGAAATTAAGAATCAAGATGTTATTAGGCTTTTGAATTTTGGATTTTTATTATGTTAAAATTGTAGCTAGTTTTTGGAATGGAAGATGGTTTGGTGTGATTCTTACTTGTGGGCGTCTACTATATTGCCATGAGGAAGCGACAGATCAATCGACCTTTGTTACCTTTAAGAAATTAAGAATCAAGATGTTATTAGGCTTTTGAATTTTGGATTTTTATTATGTTAATATTTTAGCTAGTTTTTGGGATGGAAGATGGTTTCGTGGGATTGATGATTGTGGGTGCCTGCTATATTGCCATGAAGATGCAGCAGATCAATCAACCTTTGTATTAGGTCCTTTAAGAAATTTAGAATTAAGATGTTATTAGGCTTTTGGATTTTCGATTTTTATTATGTTAATATTTTAGCTTGTTTTGGGGATGGAAGAAAGAATAGGGGATTTATTGATATGCATATCATATCATGATATCCGTACCGTATCATTAATAACAAGGGGCAACGAAATTGGTCTAGGTTGGAATTCGAGCAAAGGTACTGTTGATGCATCTGATGAGTGGAGGAATAATAAAATTCAGGTGTGTGCAATATTTCTTTTTAGATTAATCTTTTGTCTTCCCCTTTTTATTTTATTAACATACATTTATGTTAACAATCCATATGCTTTTATAATGTAGATAAATGTTGAATATGCAAAGTTGCGTAAAAAAGGCATTAATCCTGAGATGGAGGAGAAGCTAGATAGGATGTTCATGAACACCACGGCCACTGGTGAACATGCTTGGGCACCTTCATGTGGTATACTCCCACCAGAAACTGAAGAGACATCCATGAGTGATGTTATTCCACTCGAAGGAAGTGATGACTCAGATGATTCCAATCCAATTGAAACAATTCAAGCTATCAAGAATGCTACAAAGGAAAGTACCGGAACAATTGAATAAAAAACAACAAGATAAGAAAGGAGGAAAAATTAGAGGTGTTGAAAAACTAGCTGGCCAAATTGACCACATTGTTGGTGTAGTTGAGAGTAGGGGCACATCAACATCATTGATGATGAAAATGCAACTGGGCAGTAGTATTCCTGAAGTGATGGAAGTTGTATCATCTTTACCTTGATGTGAACCTACTAGCACTTTATGGATGTTTGTGACTCGACTGTTTTTGAATCAAGAGAAGCGAGAGATGTTTTCTACCATGAAGACTCCTAATGTCAAGCTTGCATGGCTAACTTATGAATTTAACAACCAATAAGAAGTTGGTGGTAGGATGACTACACAAATTAGAACTGATATGTGGCTTTGGTTTCGTGGGATTCTTAATTGTGCGCGTCTGCTATATTGCCATAAGGATGCGGCAGATCAATCGTACTTTGTTACCTTTAAGAAATTAAGAATCAAGATGTTATTAGGTTTTTGAATTTTGGTTTTTTATTATGTTAATATTTTAGCTAGTTTTTGGAATGGAAGATTGTTTCATGGGATTGATGATTGTGAGCGCCTGCTATATTGCCATGAAGATGCGACAGATCAATCGACCTTTGTATTAGGTCCTTTAAGAAATTTAGAATCAAGATGTTATTAGGCTTTTGAATTTTGAATTTTCATTATGATAATATTTTAGCTAGTTTTTGGGATGGAAGAAAGAACACGAGATTGATTAATATGCATATCATGATATGCGTACCGTATCATTAATAACAAGGGGCAACGAAACTGGTCTAGGGTGGAATTCGAACAAAGGTACTGTTGATGCATCCGATGAGTGGTGGAATAATAAAATTCAGGTGTGTGCAATATTTCTTTTTAGATTAATCTTTTGTCTTCCCCTTTTTATTTTATTAACATGCATTTATGTTAACAATCCATATGCCTTTATAATGTAGATAAATGCTGAATATGCAAAGTTGCGTAAAAAAGGCATTTATCCTGAGATGGAGGAGAAGCTAGATAGGATGTTCATGAGTACCACAGCCACTGGTGAACATGCTTGGGCACCTTTATGTGGTATACTCCCACCAGAAATTGAAGAGACATCCATGGGTGATGTTATTCCACTCGAAGGAAGTGATGACTCAGATGATTCCAATCCAATTGAAACAATTCAAGCTATCAAGAATGCTACAAAGAAAGGGAAAATGAGAGCACCTGAGCAATTGAATGAAAAACAGCAAGATAAGAAAGGAAGAAAAATTGGAGGTGTTGAAAAACTAGCTGGCCAAATTGACCACATTGTTGGTGTAGTTGAGAGTAGGAGCACAGCAACATCATTGATGATGAAAATGCAACTGGGCAGTAGTATTCCTGAAGTGATGGAAGTTGTATCATCTTTACCTGAATGTGAACCTACTAGCACTTTGTGGATGTTTGCGACTCGATTGTTTTTCAATCAAGAGATGCGAGAGATATTTTCTACCATGAAGACTCCTAATGTCAAGTTTGCATGGCTAACTTATGAATTTAACAACCAATAGGGCAGTTGACATATGATTTTGTTGTGGTTATGTTGGTTGACATATGACTTTGTTGTGGTTATGTTGTTTGGATAATTAGTTTGTTGTGCTTATGTTGTTTGGATAATTGACTTTATTGCAATGAATTATTATTTGGACTAAATTTACATCATAGATTATGATTAATTAGGAGTGTTGATGATTATAATTATAAATTGCAGGTTTATTTAAAAATATAGACAATCCAAATGATGAAGAGGAGGAGATTAACCTATCTATATGTGCTTGTGCACGAGCAATTGAATTATATTATCTGAAATATATTCATAAAAATCTTTGTATGGATTCTCCACAAATAGGTAATATCTGGTTGATGGAATTATTACATGGGAATGACAGGCAATGCCATACTATGTTGAGGATGGACAAAGATGTATTTTACATATTATCTAATGAGTTGCAATCTAATTATGGGTTAAGGGGTTCTAGGAATATGAATTCCATTGAGATATTGGGAATGTTTGTACACACACTAGGACATGGTGTGGGGAATGGGTTAGCACAAGAAAGATTTCAACACTCGGGTGAGACGATGAGTGGATATTTTAGTTACATGTTGGATGTTGTATGTCGTATGGCAATGGATGTCATCAAACCGATGTATCGTGAATTTAGTGATATTCTACAAGCAATATTGGGAGATTCTAGATATATGCCTCATTTTAAGGTAAAAATTGCATCTTTCACTTCTCTCTCATTTTTATTGCTAATTATAGTTGTATTGAAAATTTTGTCCAACTATCATTTTTAGGATTGTATTGGGGCTATAGATGGAATACATCATGTTCAAGCTTCAATACCACCTCAAGATCAAGTACCTTATATTGGTAGGAAATGGATGCCAACTCAAAACATTATGTCCGTATACAACTTTGACATGCAATTTATATTTGCATGTGCCGGGTGGGAAGGCATTGCACATGATAAAAGAGTGTTCTTTCGGTTCTACACAATGAAAATTTAAATTTCCCTAAGCCTCCAAGTGGTAAAAATTATGGTCAATTAACCTTTGTGTTTTTCATTACTTACTTAGTCCAATTATATATACATATTAAGAAAAATAAATGTTGTATTTCATAGGGAAATATTATTTATTAGATGCGGGTACCCACATATGAGAGGTTATTTGAGACCATATAAAGGCGAAAGGTATCATCTCCCGGATTTTCGTAGGGGATGCCAACCAACGGGTTATAAAGAGATATTCAATCATGTTCATTCTTCTCTTCGGAGCGTTATTGAAAGAACCTTTGGCGTGTGGAAGAAAAGATGGAAAATTTTAGGAGATATGCCTAATTATCCATTCAACAAGCAAGTGAAGATAGTCATTGCTACAATGACACTTCATAATTATATAAGGAGGCATGCCCAACATGATAGACATTTTGATGCTTCAAATGATATCTTAAGTGAAGAGATAGGTGAGGATGTTGATGTACAACAAGAACTTCATAGTCTTCTTGACAATGGAACACAAGAGATGGAAGCATTGAGAAATAGCATCGCTACAAGTTTAATGAATGCATCTAATTAGCTTCTTTTATATTGTAGTGATCTATTAATTTGGGCATGTTAAAATTGAACAATTTTTATATATTTGTTTTGCTAACCCTCTCCGAAGCCCTCAAAACATATTGTTATTATTAATATAACAATATTTAGAACTACTTTTGTTACAATATTATTTTATAATTTATGGTAATATATGTGTGCTAATTGTAGATTACAATTTTTGATAAAAAAAAAGTGTAAATTAAAAAAAGAAAACAAATTTAAGTAGTGAAGTTTGTTTTCTTTTTTTAAAGTAGAAAAAGAATGAAGAAAAAAACAAACAATTTCATCATCATGCCCTTTTCGGTCATTATACATATTAAAGGCACTTCTGATAAAAATTTACCAAACACTTTGACTACTCACAACAGTTTTTCATATACAGTTTACCAAATGCCTAGCTGATTATTTTCGCAGCACAGCAGAAGCTGTTTTTTTTAAAAGCACAATAATGCCAAACTAGCCCTAAGTAGATCAAGAAATTGTGATGCCACAAGACCCTTTTTTTATTATTCTTTTCATGAATTTTCCATCAAGAATACAAAATTCTCATACATAAAGCAGACATCATGACTAAAGATAGATCTTTTGGTGATATTTGGGATGGCGTATGGGACATTACATGAAGGGTACAACCATCAATTTTGTCAACAAAAAAAAAAAAAATACTGGAACAATGCCTTTGGACCATAAGAATAGAGATCAAATTGCAACTCAATTTAAGTTTATCAAGTAATTTCTATTAGTCAATCTACTACGCATGGGATATATAGATTTTTTTTATTATTTTAACGCATGGCTAGGGCAACAACACTAGCAAATAGCTTGTAAACTGGGTTGAAGATTTGGAATCTAAGCTTTTCTGGACGGCATGATTTCAATAATTGTTTTGCAGGCTCCTTTGCCCTATAAATTCAATTGTGCTCAGCAGCCAGCTCCATCAAGGCAAAGAAAACTTTGCACCATAATGGTTAGCTAATCATGACTAAAGAAATAAGTAACTTATTTAAATATTCAATAAAGAAATAATAATTAAAATATAGTTACTAATTAAAGTAATAGTTTTTTAGTTAAATACCCAATTCTACACCTAGTCCTATTACAAAACCCTATACCATTTAATCTTTATAAACATACCCAAAATAAATCCAAAAATCAACAATTGTATATTTTTTAATTTAATTAATAAATGAAATACCTTTAATATCATTTTTAGCATTAAATTAGTTTTGGATATCATTTAAAATCTACAGAATGCAGAGAACATAAAACTTCGACGAAACCACTCCCTGAGATTTGAAGCCTGAAGCCCCTCTCCTCCTTCAAACCCTCATCTCTCCTATGTTCTCTTCTTCCCTCTCTCTGCCTTCAAAGTAAACCCAACAGTCTCAGAGCCATGAACCAACACAAGACCAACGAAACTTTAACAGATCAGCTGGTGAGGCAGCTCCTCCTTTGGAATTTAGTACCCATCTTTGCTCTTGTTCTTCAACAGATCTGTCCCGAAGGCTTCTAATGTCAGACCTCAATCTCTCTAGTGATTCGCATACGTTAATCCCACACACCTTCTTCTTCTCAATGATGTTTTTTATCTCATCTTTAACCCAGTTAGTTTCACTGGAAAGCTCTCCCATCTGGCTGAGATTCTTCTTGATTGTAGCAAAACTTATTATATGGGAGTCCCTTCTGTGTTTCTCAAAGGTTTTGACCAAACATTTTTCTCTTCGAACAACGGATTTGGCTTCCTCAACCCATGCCGACTCGGTTTTATCCAGCCTTTCTATAGTTGCTCCAATAGAGTAGTGGTCAGATTCCCAGATTTGACAGGCTCTAGTGTTTATCTCTTCTGTTAACTCCATTACTTTTGCTGCATCCTCTGAAAATAGCATGCAGTAACCTTGATTCTCTTCTGATCAGCTTGATATCTTCCTCCAAGTAGAGAAATGGCTCATAGTTCATGTAGAAGTAGATAGAAAGTATTAGTGGGACAAGAATGAAGGGAAAGAGCACATGATACAGTGATATTTGAAACAAATAATGGCATAGAAGAAATACAGCAAATAGGACATGAAACTGAGTGCTTTGGAGAATGGAATCAATAATCAATGTTGAGGGCTTGGTTGCTCCTTCTCTCTAGTATGCCAAAACCGAGCATAAACACAAACATCGAGAAATATTGATGACAATCAGAATTTGGATTTTCAGTTTCGTTATGATCCTTCGTAATCATCTGAGGCTGAGCAACAGGTATCTTCATATCTTTCCACTCCATCATCCATGTGGATTCAAATAGCTGAGCACCAACTGTTGCTACATTGTTCCATACAATGGTGGTTTCCATGTTTAGCTGTCTTGGCAGCCTTGGTTTGTTTGGTTGTTTAAATCTTGGCAGCTTTGAATGTCAGGTCCTGCAACTATTGTTGAGATGGAGTCATTCTCTGTATTTTTATTATTGTTGAGTATTGATTTTGAGTGGTATGAAGTTGTACATTTTTATTGTACCTATTATGAAAATGAAATGACGTAGTTGTTAACTTTCAGTATGTGGTATGAACAGTTGTTAACTTTCAGTATGTGGTATAAACAATTGTTATGCTGTTCATACCCTGCAATTGAATTGATTTCTATAACATAGTATTAATAGTGTACTTTTATGACATAGTATTAACATATTTTCAATAACAAAACATGCTCTCTATTTTTCTCTATATATAGCTGTGCACTTGAAGTTTATGATATGCATAATGTATTTTTACTAGGAAGATAGTTCTATGATAGAGTATTAACAGTGGACTATTTTTTTTTGGTTGAGATATTTCCTTTTGCCTTTGCGATTGTTTCTGATAAAACTATAAACAATTATAGGTGATTTTTGCAAAGGATATCGAATGTCTTGCTGGGCTTTTATGGATTTTTTTTGAATTTTTTGTATGAAACGGTATTAACGATATACTTCTATGACATGGTATTAACAATATACTTCTATGACATGGTATTAACAATGTACTTCTATGATATGATATTAACAATGTACTTCTATGATATGATATTAACAATGTACTTCGGGCTTGCTGGGCTTATTTTGGGTGTTTTTTGAGTTTTTTTGTGTTGGGCTTGTTTTAAGTTTATTAATGGCAGTCATGTAATTTATAGGAACTTCAACACTCATTTTTTATGTAGTAAATGGATTTTGGGTGTATTTCTAAAGTGCATTTCATGTGAGGTTTTTTTTATAATTTCAACTCCTATTTTGGGTATATTAGTGAAGCTCCCTTAAAGTAATTAAAAAAGAAAAAGATATTACTTAATTACATATATTAAATTAAGGAAGTTGGCCAAAAGAAAAAGTAAAGAAACTAATTTTATATTTTTAAAATTATAAAATAAAATAAAATAAAATAATAAATGAACACTTCTCCCGACGAAATTTCGTCGGCACAAGTCTATGCAGGCAAAATTTGCCGGATTAGGTTTCCTAGACAAAAACACCTCTGCCGATGAAATTTCGTCGGGAGAGATCTTTTTGAAAAAAATAAGTATAAACTTATGATGTTTAGGTGAATTAATTTTTAAAAATTTTATTGTTAATTATTTAATTAGTGAAATTAGTAATTATATTTTAATTATTATTTATTCAGTGAATAATTAGTATTAAATTTATTAATTAACTTCATGAATTATATTACTTAATAAATAGTAATTCAATTTTCCCTTTTTCTGTTTTCCTTTAACATTCACTAAGTAAAACATAACTACTAATCAAAGTAATTAAAAAGAGAGGTACTTAAAGGGTATAGCCGCGTGGCTGGACTTTTAAAATATTCTATTATTCGGAGTACAGCCGCACGGCTATACTTTGAAGATATTCTTTTGATATGCCCTTTGTGAACACCCCACATCGAAAATTCACAATCCTATAAAGGTCTTTATAAACAAAGCACTACTTTGGTTTGGTAAGTGTGATTAACATTGGAGAGTTGGGGTAATGGGCTTGGCTATAGGCTCGGCTCTGGATTTGACGCCTATTAATAATAATTATATTAGGCTTTGGAGAAATTTAATTAAGACACCCAAACGAGGATAAGCAATTCATTTTTTCTGTTTTTGACATATCCTTTCAAATTAAATTTGAATGAAATTATGTTTGAAAATTGCACAAAATAATTAATTACGAATAATGCTACTCTTACCACATTCTCATGTCACCTTATGTGGCAGATGAGGTGGACAACCACATTAATTAAAATTATTTAATATTTTCTTTTCTTTTTATGATTTATTAACACTTTTAAAAAATTGTTAATTAAACTTTCTTTATTAAAATACACGTCATTGATTTAGTTGATGTGGTATATGATATGGACATGCCACATCATGTGGTATAGAAATATGGGATAAAAATGTGGTAAGTGTAGCATTACTCATTAATTACTATTTATTGAGCAATTTATGAAATAAGTAACATACCTTGGATATGCCTGACTTTTCTCTGCTTTATTTTTTTAAAAGATATATATATATATATATATATAGCTTTCATTGAGGGATCCCTCAAATAAGCTTATTTGAGGGACACCCTTTGTAGGGTCCACTCCGGATTATATTTCACTAATCCAAATCGTCTATTTTGTTGAAACGGTTTCCGATTTGTCTAATTTTTTATAAGGATGATCTATGAATGAAGACCTAAAAAAATAGATGGTTTGGATCATTGAAAAAAAAATTGTAAGGTACCTTAAAGGGCGTCCCTCAAATAAAATTATTTGAAGGATCACTCAGTAGAAGTGGACTGTATATGTATATATATATAGTCAATTTGATAGCCTTTAGATGATTATTTTAATGACATGACAAGCTTTGGATAAAAATCAAATATATTCAAGCATGGAATCCGAATCCGATGGCAAATTGGTAAAATACAGAAGAAATACTCATTGATCCCTAACATTGACAAAATTTGGACAGGTGAATGAAAATTTAGTGGATCAGTCACTTGTGAAAAGTTGAATCGTTCAAAATGTTGGGTTAAAACAAATTTCAATCATTATTATCTTTTATACAATATGACTAATGACCAATCAATTGATTTGCACACAAAAAATAGAATATATCAGTTTTCAAACAAAATGTAATTGTGAACACTGTAAATTAGAAAAAATGTATTTGGAATAATTAAGTAGAGAAATGGAACTTTCTTTCTGGTTAAGAACTTAAGAGGGAGCCAACCAAACCAAGGCCCGAACACCAATACACAAGGAAGCTCACAAAATCCTGAATAGGAACTGAGAAGCCTAAATCAAGAATAATCGTATCAATGTATGGCTGAAATATATTAGGTAACAAAGTATTAATGTACGGATAAAGAGCGTCTACATTTGCACGCGATGCATTTATTCATATTTCACAACATTTAGGCAATATTAATAATTTAACGACACATTTCATTTTGAAAAGTATTTAGAGAAACAAAAACAAAAACAAAACGTAAAAGTATATGAACTTTAGAGTCAAAATTCAAAGCACTGAATATCTCAGGCAATGCAAGCGCGTAAAAGACAGTTAATTAACATTGATTGTTGAATTTGAGTCCACCAAGTCCATGTGATTCTGTGTAAGACTGAAGCAATATATCAATGAAGGAGACGTAAAACTGAGTTCCATTTTAGGCAAACAATCATTTTTATTTCTTCTCTATTTATAGCACTCATCCAACGGTCACATTTTGAGCCTCCATGACAGTGCATGTAATATGCTAGGGTTTTGAAATGGTTGGAGTGTTGAGTATTGGTAGTGGTCCGATGAAATGAAGGTTTGGGGCCCCATAACTGAAGATAAATCATTATATTCTCATTGCAGTGTTGAAAAAATTTTAGGGGGAGGGTGGGGACCAATCAACAACAATTTTTCAACCTTTGTTCTTTATCCAATTTGGTTGTTCTTGGAGTAAATAATTAACTAGGGTTAATTTGCTACCATACAAGATGCAATAGTTCAGTAATTCACTAAGAGAAAAAGCCTCACAAACACAATTAAATTTTCATGAAATCTTTAGTAATTTGTTGTCCTAATTAACATAATCTACATATAATTAGTCTCATCAAAACCAGGCAATGCATATGTATTGATTTGCTTAATTTACCCCTCTTGTTTTTTTCCTTATCAAAATTTGGCTAGGCATATAATTGGTGTACAAATAGTAGAAGTTGATGATGTAAATCAAAGTTTATGAGTCATTTGGACGTGCCTAAAAAAGTTGTGACTCATAAAGATCGTCAGTTGCAGACTAATGACACTTTAACTAATTAGTAGAAATTCCACGATCATGCTTAATGACTAAGCCATGTTTACATAGATGATTAACACTTAATAATACACTTATCTAACGCCAACCCATAAGCCAACCCAAGTCGTCATACATATATACATCAACCCAAGTCTTCGATTTGTTTGACATTTGGGGAAAGCCTAGTTGGCTCACAGCCTTAAAAAGTGTCTATAAATGGCAAAATCCATAAGGCTGGGTTTGCAGACGAAAGGGCAAAAGGGCAGGGGTGGTTAACAGTCGCTGCATGCAATAAGACACCAAAGCTTTGTAGTTCTCGACTGAAATTACCTATATACCCCATGTATCTGTAGCATGCATGAATGTGATCTTCTTCTGCGCACTAATTAGGGCATTGAGATTATTGACCATGGATGGACCACTTTGATACAACTGCAATTCCATGTGCTCCTTCTAGCTGCATTTTTAATTTACCATAATACAGAACTAGATGCAATCAAGTACTTCTGTACACCTGCTAGGATCGATCCTCACAAAAAATATGCATATGAATTTCACCGTTTTTAATTATTTTTCTTGGAAAAAAAAACATGTGAATAAGTGTTAACGATATAAAAGATGAATATTTATAATTAGTGCATAATTAACTTTAGCTCAATTATATATTTTGTACATGGTGTGACGAAGCTGTATTAGCACTGTCTCTCTCTTTCTCTTCACTCATTAATCTGAAATCAATTGGTAGAGAGGCATTTTGGTAAATAGTGGGAAAATGATGGGCAATTTGCCTACCTAAGTTTATCTAAATATAGAGAGTTGCTCAGTTCATTCAGCATTCCAAACTTGAAACCCAACAAGGCAAAGGGAGAAAGCAGAGGTAAAGCACCAATGCCTCTCTAAGTCTGTTGCTTCCAAACTCTTCCTTCTACCTCTCTCTCTCTCTCTCTCTCTCCCCCCCCCCCCCACCCAATATTTTCACAGTATATACCAAAATGTTAACATATTTACATATGTCGTCATTAGGGTTTTTAGAAAACTAGGTTCCTACTTCTGATCACAGTTCTTTGTTTATTGTGGCATTCCTTCATTTAAGATTTTTATTGGGTATAAGTCTCTCATCATTTATTTTCATCCAACAAAAATAAGAACCCCTTTAGCACTCTTATAGCATAGTAACAATTAAACATTTTTTTTTCCATATATACAATCCATATATATATGTATATGCTCTTTGTTGTTCAAAGTTTATGTATTTTTGAACTTAGCTAATTGTTGGGTTTTGGGGTCTTGATCTAAATCAGGAATTTGAGCACTGGTAGAGTCAGAGTTCCATAATTTCTTCTCTAGCTTTTCCTACAAAGAAGAAATTGCATAAATATGGGAAGGGGAAAGATAACAATTTCGAGGATAGAAAACCGAACCACAAGGCAAGTCACTTTTGCAAAACGGCGGGCTGGCCTGATCAAGAAGACTCATGAGCTTTCTGTGCTGTGTGATGCTCAGATCGGTCTTGTCATCTTCTCAAGCACTGGGAAGATGTTTCAGTACTGCAGTGAGTCTTCAAGGTGATGAACTAGCACCTACTACGTACTACTTTTGTGGATCTCATTTTTCTCTTTGCTTTGCTTTGATGGGTTCCATTGTTTTATTTTTTAAAATATATTTTTGGTTTATTTTCTCTTTTTTCTTTTGTCAGAAGATCTTGTGTTTTGATTCATGGGTAGGGCTAATTTTTTTACCTTTTTCTTTTTGCAAACTTCCACGCTTTGATTAATTGTAATGTGTTTGATTTGTTTCAATTCTCAACTCCTCTCCTTCCTTGTGTCATGTTGTTATTTTTTGCCAGTTTTGGTTTTGTTTTCTGGAGTTCTTCTACTGATGATCTGGTCCTACTCTCTCTCCTCCCTCCCAATATATTATTTTTTAATTTTCTTTTCTTTTTTTCTGAGCACCGTCGCAGGTTGATTTTGACACAGTACTAAGGTTTGGTTTTGAGTTTTGGTCCTTTAGCCTCATCAGATTCAAATGATTTGACCAATTGAGTACATTTACTTGCCATCTGCGCAGATCTGCATACCTAGGGTTTTCCTATAGCATATTAATTTCTGACAGAGGCAACTTCATGATTACTATGTCAGATAAAAACAAAGAAAATAAAAATTCATGATTAAATTATTACTTCTGCCTCAGCACAGCTACAATCTCTATCGTCTGATCATACTCTTTACTTTTTGTTTTTCTTTTGTTCTACTTGCTCTTCCTTGTCTGAGTCATAATTACTTACATTTTGTGCAAGTGCATCACTAAATAATATATTGAAATGATCAAATTGTATCAAATTTATACATTAATTCCTTTTCATTTTGGATAAATTGTATCAAATTTATACATTAATTCAGTGGATTCAACGGATATTAATGTCAGCTGCATTCATATTTTGTATGGTTTAGCATGGAGGAGCTGATTCAAAGGTACCAGGTTGCTAGAGGGACTAGAATATTTCAACACAACGACACGGTACGTATAAATTTGTAGCTCATTGATCATTGTGTACTGATTTTAATTCAAAATTAATTTGAACTTGATCAGGATTAAGAAATTGTAGCATTATTGAAATTTGTACGTATAGGAATATATGAATGCTGAGCTGAGGAAAATGAGGAGAGAAACTCAGAGTCTGGAACTGAGCTTGCAACGCTACACTGGTGAGGACCTGAGCTGTGTGCGCTTTGAGGATCTGGTGGAGCTTGAGCACCAGCTAGAGGAGTCTGTTAACAGGGTTCGAGCTCGCAAGGTATATTATTTAATTCATCAAATCCTTTTAGTTTATTTGGTGCTTATGTTTTTCTTTACTGTCTTGTTTTTATTTGCGTGTACAGTTTGAGGTCTTGCAACAACAGATAGACAATCTTCGTGCAACGGTAATTAATTTGTTAAACACCCATTTCTCACCATTTAATTACCATATTAAAATTGTTAATTAATGATATTGAACTTTGATCTGTCTATGTATATAATTATTTAATAATACTAGACCAAGAGGAGGGAGGAAGAAAATGAGCAACTATTCCATCTGGTGAGTATCTTCAGAAGCTGTACCATTAAAAGTTTCCTTAATTATTAGTTTAATTTTTAATTAACATGAAGTGTTTAAATTAATTGTTTAATTTAAATGCATGCAAGATTCAGATTAAGGCGCATCAAAACGCAGCATTTGGTCATGAGCAGGCCCATGAGGCAGAACAGGTGGAGAATCTGCAGATTCTACCAAAGTCTGAGGAACATCGACACGTACTGGATCAGTTCCCATTTGGTGGTGAAGAACAACCAAGCAGTGTGCTTAAGCTTGCCACACTGCCTCAGCCTCAGCCTCAGTTCAACCCCTATTCTCTCCAGCCTCCTCATCAGCCCAGCCTCCTTGATTTCAATCTCAGCGGCCGCTCTATATACGGTACGTACACCTATATAGTAATTCGAGCCTTCTCGATTAATCTCAGCCGCCTCTACCATTATCGCTAGTATACTAGTGTTTGATTATATGCAAACTACATTGGTTATGTTCTTCTGCAGAGTGAACAGCTTATGAGAAGGGCTAGCTTCTGGCATGCAGCAAGAAAGAAGAAAACGGGTGTCTGGATCCTCTCCATGCTGGAATTTATACAAGATATATATATATATATATCTGAATTATTTTCAGGGCTTTTGAACTAGTTATATATATATATATATATATATATATATAAGACTTATTTAGAATATTATTAGCTAATCAGCGTTATGTTCTTGACTTGGGGTTACAAATTTCTGGTTTTTACTTTTGTTTATAGCAAAAGTGGATGTTGGTTTCTGTTGATATATATATATATATATGAATGATCAGAGATCACTAAGAATAGATTGGTATATCTACCATTTGATTACTTAGCCAAAAACTAACGCTACTAAAAGTTCACATAAGGTCAGAGCATCTATGTCCTAATAAAAGATATCACGGTTCATAATAAGGAGAAATTCTTGAGTCCGACTGTCATATCAAGTCACAATATGACTACAAACACAAAATAGTAAAACCCTTGTATTTTGGTCAAATTCAGCCCCACTGAGTATGTTGCTGTATACGACATGCATACACAAGAAGTTCTAATCATCTCATAATTAATCACCTTATTAATTTATTTATTACCATCCTAGTTATCAACTTACCAATTTGACCTCACGTACGTTGGTACCTCAAAATTTCCTGCGCTGTTACATTTCTCATGAATGTGAGAGAGGGAGAGACAGAGATGTGGGGGGTACGTGTCCCTGTTATTTATTTTATTTTATTGAAGAGAAGGCAGAAAATTGAATATTATTGATGTGAAAATGAAAGCAAATAAATGTGTTTGTTAAACATCCCAACCAATCTGAATCAATAATAAAAATATGGTTCAGAATTTTAATTATGTCACGACTCACAACTATAGTATATCATATCATCTCATAGATTCAAGAATGCAAAATTCCAAAAATTTGCTCAATCAGCCTTTTTACAACCAAGGTGTCTCCCACTACGCGCAAAGCGTATGTTAGCGCAGTGCGCCGAGCCCACCCCCAAAGCAATGCCTTTGGGTTTGAGTGAGCTCCGATCCACCAAAACCAAGAAGACCACCAAACCCTCGTCACCTTCTTCAACCTCTCCCCATGCCCACCAAACCCTAACCCTCCCTCAATTCCTCTCCATGGCGCGAAAATCCTCGCTCCTCAAGCAATCCCTAGCCACGATCGTCGTCGTCCTCCTCATCTACGCCTTCCTCAACACCTTCCTCACCCCCACCACCACTGCCAAGCTCGAGACCGCCCTCCCCTCCTTCTCTTCCGCTTCCTCGATCTCCTCCGACGTGTTTGCTTCCCGAGAAAATCAGCTTAATTTTCCCGGGAAGCCCGTGAAAGTCTACCTATACGACCTCCCCAAGCGGTTTACTTACGGAGTTATCGAGCATCACTCACTGGCCCGCGGCGGCCGGCCCGACGAAGACGTTTCCAAGCTCAAGTACCCGGGTCACCAGCACATGGGCGAGTGGTACCTCTTTAAGGACCTGCTCAAACCCGAAGCGGAACGGTTCGGGTCGCCCGTTCAGAAGGTCTTGGATCCGGAAGAGGCGGACTTCTTCTACGTCCCATTCTTCTCGTCATTGAGCCTGATCGTCAACCCGGCCCGACCGGCTTCCGGGTCCGATAAGCCGCTGTACAGTGACGAGGAGAACCAGGTGGCGTTGATTGAGTGGCTGGAGGAGCAGGTGTATTGGAAGAGGAACAATGGTCGAGACCACGTGATCATGGCCTCGGACCCCAATGCTCTGTACAAAGTGATTGACAAAGTCAAAAACAGTGTGTTGCTTGTTTGTGATTTCGGGCGGTTGAAGGAGGACCAAGGATCGCTTGTTAAGGACGTGATTGTGCCTTACTCTCACCGCATCAACACTTACAGCGGCGATATCAGTGTTGAGGACCGCAACACCTTGTTGTTCTTCATGGGCAATCGGTTCCGCAAAGAGGTACATCTTCAATTGCTTACTAAATTCCTTATGCTCATCATTGTTGTTGTAATAAATTATCTTGTGGGTATGTTTGAAATGTTGCATTTTCATAGAGAATTCAATGATTGATTGTCATTTGAGTCCATGAATTAAGGATTTGAATGTGTATAAAGAAATTTTTTGGTGTACAAGTTTGATCTTAGTCTCAGTTATCTATCTGAGCTAATGTTTGGCTTTTGGGGGTCTATTTTTGTGTTTGTAGGGGGGAAAGATACGTGATTTGCTTTTCCAATTACTTGAAAATGAAGAGGATGTCATAATAAAACATGGAACACAATCCAGAGAGAGTCGACGGGCTGCTTCGCATGGGATGCATACATCAAAGTTCTGTTTAAATCCAGCTGGTGATACTCCATCAGCCTGCAGACTTTTTGATTCGATAGTTAGCTTGTGTGTGCCTGTGATAGTCAGTGATAGCATTGAGCTTCCATTTGAAGATGTTATAGACTACAGAAAGATAGCAATATTTGTAGAATCCAATGCAGCTTTAAAGCCAGAATTCTTGGTCTCAATGCTGAGAGGAATCACAACTGAGAGAATTCTGGAATACCAGAAGGAGCTGAATGAGGTTAGTCCAATTGCTTTGTTTTTGGGGTTTGATTTGCCTTTTATTGCTGTTGTCTTTCAAGTTTCATTCCGCTTTTGTTCTTTATCTTGTTTTTGAAATTAATGTCTGCTTTACTTCTTGCCATTGTGGCTTCTTTTACTCATTTCCTGTCGGAAATGTTTAACATTTGATTTGGTTGAAGTCCAAGGGTGGAAAAACAAGTAATGGTTAAATGACGATTAAAACCAGGAAAAGTTATACAAATTTTACTTTTTGTTTGAGCACGGGGAAGGAAGCTAATGTATATGCACACACAAACACACATTGGTATTCTAATGTGAACCATGAGAGCATTTGTATCTTATCTGTGAGATCGGTATGAGTGACTGAGATGTAAGCCCCAACGTAGGTCCTCATTAGAGTACCTTTGTGTGTGTGCTAGCATGGCCACACTTGTCCATATTCTGAAATCCTCTCTCTCTCTCTCTCTCTCTCTCTCTCTCTCTCTCTCTCTCTCTCTCTCTCTCTCTCTCTCTCTCTCTCTCTCTCTCTCTCTCTCTCTCTCTCTCTCTCTCTCTCTGTGGCCAAAGTCTTGAATTTTGTATTAGTTATGCCTTCTGCAAGATGGCAGATGTGGCCATAAGATCAAGGGTATGCTGAATACAAACTGGTATGCATCTCTAGAGAACCCTGGGCTGGTATTTGTAAAGTGTCTAGGCGGATTGGAATAATGAAGCGGAGTTTGTGGCAAATGTTGTTTAAGTATAAGAGTTCTACAATTGACGTTTTAGTGCATGCCAATTACTGCGGGTGCAATTTGTTCTTCACATTTGTATGAAATGTTACAAAATAGTTATGCATCTATTAAGTAATTACAGTGCAAAGCTAAAGCCAGTTCCAAATATTAATCTGTATTAATCTTAATTTCTTGATTCAGGTGAAGCGTTATTTCCAATATGGAGTACCGAACGGAACAGTGAATGAAATCTGGCGCCAGGTTGCACAGAAGCTCCCTTTTATTAAATTGTCGATCAACCGAGACAGACGACTTGTCAAGAGGGATTTGAATGTGCGAGACTGCTCTTGTCTCTGCTCAAATCAGACAGGAATTATAACCAGCCTATAATGCTACTTTCATCAATGAGACTGTTAATCAGAGAGAACTCTCTCTACTTTAAAGGAGGCTACTCCACCTCTGTCAATCATTCGGTGCTTCGTATTTAGATCTCCGCGCCTTGGATCGACTATTGGCTGAGAAGGATTCTTTTCTGCATCTTGGAAGAGTGATGACTAGTTAGTGCTTTGTTATAAGCTGCTTATAACAAAGCTGAAAGATTCTTTGACAGATGGGGTTTTTTTCACTGAGGGGTAATAGAATTTGCCATAGTAGTACAGGGCTTTATACAATTTACTGTAGATACTGTTGTTTTACTTGGTCATGAAAACTTAGCAGCTGGAAAATTAAATTAAATTACGTGTAACTTGTAATTCATTTGTACATTCGTAGAGAATAAAAATCAGATTTATTTGAGCTTTTGTTTGTTCTGTCTCCCAAACCAGCTTTTTGGGAGTTTGTCAATTGTTTTATCCGTTTTGGAACCCAAAACAGGATCAACTAACTCTCAAGATGGTTCTCATGTTCCTCCCCTAATAGAAGGATTATTGGTTTATGTACATGTATCTTATAGTGGGTTATAATCTCATAATAGAAGGATTTTTGGTTCATATTCTACTTTCTCACAATATTTCTTTCATTTGAATTATAGCGGGTTCATGCACAAGTACCTACGAAGCCCTTTTCCATCACTTGTATTCCAAGGATGTTAAAACTAGATTGGTAAATACCATAATGTTGCCAGTAGAAGTGTAACCAATCATTTACTTAAATACTTATTGGAGAATCTCCCTATAATAGAGTGCTGTATGAGGCCAAAAAAGAGAAAACAGAAGACTCATGATTAATGGAACCTGATCCACTCCTCATTCTACATCGTCTCATATGCAATACAAAACCAACTTTCCACATAAACAAACAAGGGTCTACACAAACTTAATTATGCAAAAAAACTCCACTTATTCATCTCCCTCGTATGAGATTTATGGTGTCCTCCAGCAGCTTCAGATCTTCAACCAGCTGGCCATTTCATCTGTCTTCCACCAAGGACATGCAAGTGGAGATGATAAACAGATTGACCTGGACGGAGTGAGACCATCGATTATTGAACAAGCAAAGCATCACACAACTATGAAAGGAAGGTGACGATAGAAACTATGCAGGGATACTTACATGCCTCTGGACCGTTGTTGATAACCACACGAAACCCATCAAGAATGCCTTCTATCTCGGCAACTATTTTTGCAGCATGGAGAAGTTGACCCAGTATTTCAACATGCCTAAGTTCAGCCTGCAAAGACAGAATGCACAAATCAAAAGGGAGCGTTTTCTATTCTGCATCATGCTTAGAGAATTTCATTCAAAAATCTTAATTGGAAAAAGTACTTGGCATAGTAAAAATGAAGATTAATACTCGAAGAAAAACCATGTTCGATATTATAAGGGCCAGGAATAACCTTTCTCAGCTCAGTTAATCCATCCCTAAACTTTGGAATGACTAAAACGTGAACAGGAGCCTGTGGGTTGATATCCCGAAATGCCAGGACCTTATCATCCTCGTATACAATGCTTGATGGGATTTCCTTTGCAATGATCTTGTCAAATCTAAAACAGGGGGAGAAGGAAGTCCTAAATTCATATGTAAATTTGGATAAAACATATTGTTTTAACGTGTACTAAATTTCCGTTTAGCTCTTACCCATTTCAATGAAATGTTAAAGCAATGATTGTGATAACTTTTATTTATTGAACATAAATAAAATATCAAATTGATCAAGATGAAGAAACAGATATTGCCACTTCCAGTGAAAATTTCCTCAGTAAGGCAGAACCCACACTGAGTTCCCATATTTTGATGGGTCAAAACTTAAAAAGTTATATACAAAGTTCCAGACTAAAAAAGTATGCTATGAACTTGAATGTGAGATCAAACCAGTTTTACTATGTCAAGGATGATACATTGTTGGAGCTCCACTGTTGGCATTAGCTGCAGCTACCTTGGCAGCAGCCTCCTCATCGTTTGTAGCGCTAACACGGCACAGGGATCTAAAAAAATATGTAACTGATAATTATATGCAAGGCACCAAGGGACAACCATACCAGTAATTAAAGTGGTTGCAAATGACATATAACACCTTAAAATAAACAACATGCTAAACTATAGTTATTTGATAACAAAATATTAGTATTCTTCAGCAACAGATCACCCATTTGGACCATTTGCAAATCATATTTCTACTATATCAGACTAACGGGACAAACAATTCTTCATTCTTACAAACTTAATGTGACTTGGATCTTGAGCAGCCAACAAATAGATAAGCATATGCATTGATAATTTGATAGAGTTACCGCAGTATAACAAAGTTGTATCCTGAACCACGACGTACTCCAATAAACTATCGATATCTTATTTGGAAATGCAAAGAACAGCAATGAAAATCAGCTTTGGGAGGGCAAAAGTATTTCATATTGGATAAAGTATTCAACCAACTAGATCCTCACTAAGGGTTTCCAACAAACATGCTACAGTGCTAAAATCTCAAAAGGCCACCGCATCCTGGCCCCATATTCAAGTCCCCTTTTTGATAATTTAAAGTTGGAAAGATGATGGGTAAGGAGATTTTCGGCTCCCAGGTGTTTTGTATGAAGTAACGAAGCTCAAAAAGCATCGCAGATCATTAATCTGCAGAGCATGCAGTAGTATGCCAAAACATTCGAGCTAGACCAAACATAAACCAACCAGTAGACACCACATATAGGACATTTTGGTTTTGGTGTCTACATCGTGAAAATTGGCAAAAGATGTCAAATGAACAATTTTCATAGAAAGAATGGTACATTTTCTGCAACAAAACAGTCAAATGAACTCACCAAAAAGGGGAAACAACGCAAACTCTACAGAAAGCTTGTAGCCCTCCCAAAAAATAAAAATAAAAATAAAATAAAATAATCCAAAAGGCCATCTTTTTCTCATCCTTAATTCTTAAATATAAATTAACAGATACCCACGTGAAGATTATGGTGTAAGCTCAGAGCATCGCAAGGAGATTTGAGAACTTTCAATTTGGTGACAATTAGACCATCCTTTTTTTCTATTGAAAAAACAGTTGAACAAAATATCAGAGAGAGAGAGAGAGAGTTTACCTGCGAGAGCGAAGAGGAAGAAGGAAGGTTGTGAAATTGGGGTTGGAGGCTTTCACTGTCACAAAAGCTCTCACAGTTGTTGATGCACAGTTCCTGTTCCAAATTCCAAATTCCAAAACAAAACAAAACATTATAGACGAGACCAACGAAGTGAGTGAAAGTCAAAGAGATAAATATAGAAAGAGTACCTAAAGAGAGAAAAGGAGGTAACTGCAGCCATTGGGATTTGTTTGGAACCAAAGGAACTGTCTTTCAGGAACGAATGAACTGGAAAATAAAATAAATTGGAAAATGGGTTTGGCTAATGTGAAGTGGCAAAAGTCTCGGTGGTATCTGGACCGTCCAAATAAATGGGTCATACCAAAAGTCTTCAAAAAAACAAATAAATTCTCATTGAACAGTTGTGATTAAGCAGAAAACCCAATACCATCCAATCAACACGTAGTGTATATCGTGAATATAGATACACACACAGAGAGGCTTACTAGCAAAACAGAGAACAAAAATGGCGAATTTTGTTCTGCAAGTACCAAACAACTTGAGGAGCTTCACTGTTTCTGCTTCGGTTTCATCAAATGGTACAAAAATCGCTCGCTTATATAGATTTTTTTTTCTTATAAAAATGAAATCTTTTTTTATAAGAATTACATTTCAGGGTCTCCTCCTTTGAGTTCTAGTGGTGGCAGTGGTGGGGTTGGTGGACCAGTGATTTTGGAGCTTCCTCTTGATAAGATAAGGAGGCCTTTGATGAGAACCAGAGCTAACGACCCAATCAAGGTTCAAGAACTCATGGACAGCATCAGTGAAATTGGCCTTCAGACACCTGTAAGCACTGCTAACAACCTCAAACTCGTAAATTTCTTTATTGGGTTTTGTATATTTTCTGTTTGGCTTCCAAGAAAATGAAAGACAAATTATCTAGGATTAGTTTCGAACTTTTGAGTACTCACACGGTCCTGGTGATTGTTGGATAATGGACGATTTACTTGGGGGGATATGGGAGTTTGTTCACTCATTTCCTAACTTTCTCAATTTTTAATATATAAATATCAGGCTGTATTTGGCTCTTGTTATGTAATGCTTGTTCTTAGAACTTCTTTACATAATATCAGTACTCAATGACTCCATGTAATGAAATGCTGACGTATAGAAGTAGGATTTGTGATTATTTAAAGGGTAGACATAATTCATACAGGAATTCCAAGAATCCCCCATTTTATAGTAAGTTACTGGGAAGTATGCAACAAAGGGATCATGAAGGCACCATAAGACATACAAATAGAACTATGATTTTACTCTCGAACTCGGTCAAGTATGGATTTTAAAGTTTACAACCTTATCAAGAGAGTGTATTTTCATGACCAAGTGGTCTTATTATCCACACTCTTAAGCTGGTGTTGGAACCAACCATACTAAAACAAAGGGATCATGAAGGTGGTTGTTAAATATGGTATGCTATGAATTAGCAAAGGCTAGTAAGAAGTGGAATGCCTTTTATTATTTTTAGTTGAGCCTTCAAGACTTCAGTTGTTTCTTTTTCCTTTTTCCAGTTTCTCTTAGGAAATACACTGGTTTATGTTTCTTTTAGTAGCATAAAACCAATTAAACAGATAATCTGGACAGTTGTCATTATTGATGGCCCATTTTTCTGGTTAGACATTTACCAGGTTTTATCAAATAAATTTTCTATGGAACACAATATATAGGAACATGTAACGAAAAGAGAATTATATATTCAGCTATGTAATAGGTAAAGCAGTAGGTAGCTTTTTGTATGTAGCTATTACATCTTGATACATATTCCAGAATCAATTTTAGTCTGACTCGTCTTACTAATGCAGATTGATGTGCTTGAGGTTGAGGGAGTTTATTATGGTATGCTCTTATCATTATTCTCCACAAATAGTTATTATTCTTTATATTTCTTCCTTACAAATCATTGGAGAGTTCTAGTTGAAAGCAGTGAAGAAAAGAGAAGGCTAAAAAGCTTTGTATCAGAATATTATAGCCACACATATGCTTTCAGGATTATAGCTAATGATTTTGTCATGGTCTGGTAGGCTTCTCCGGTTGTCATCGTTATGAAGCTCACCAGCGTCTTGGCCTTCCAACAATACGCTGCAAAATCCGGCGTGGAACAAAAGAAACTCTCCGGTATTTTTGTCTAGTCTTATTAGTGCTTATTTAGTTTGACCTTTTTTTTCAATCAAATTATTTATAACTTTTCTTCTTCTTGCAGGCATCACCTCCGCTGACTTCTTATGGGTTATCTTTCAGAGTGAATTCGCAGTTTTTACCAAGTTACACGCCTTGGTAATTATATTGCAAGTAATTATTGGGCGTGTATAATCTTATGCCTCTACTTGTTTGTATAAAATCTTGTCAATGTCATAATGTTTAGAAGGTCTATCTGTGTGGAATTCATAAAGAAAGTCTGAATACAGTGGTGCAAATATTTGTTGCTTAGTTTGGTTTTCCCATTTCACTAACAGGAATTGAAATCACAGTAAATAATTGATAAAGCGTGGTACAACTTATTTTGATGTGAGAACGATTTCTTGGAAGTTAGATATAAAGAGAGACTACAAATAAATAGATCTAATGATATCTAATCTTTGTTCATGTTTTATGAAGTTCGGTTTCTGTGGCAAGAATTGGGATGGAAGGGCACTTCATCTCAAATTTTGGGTTCGTTTGGGAGTGCTTCTAGAACACTTAAAAGCTCTTTCTGACAACCAAAAGCGCTTCTGACATCGTTTGGCAGAAAAGTTTAGAAGCACTTTTGGGTCATAGAAGCGCTTTCTGGAGAAGCATCTGTCATGTGCTTCTTGAAGAAGCACTCCCAAGTGCTTTTTCAATAAGCATGAAAATTTCAACGTGTTTATAATAAAAGCGCTTTTGGTAGAAGCGCTTATAAGTAGAAGTGCTTCCTAGAAAAGCAGTCTCAAACAAGCCCTTCTTTTGATGTGCGCATATAATTTTGTTAACTTAAATAATTTTACTGCGACACTTCACATTTTACTTGTTTGGTTACGGGACAAAATAAAAAAGCATTTACCCATTTCCAATTTCATCATTTACCGAGGTCCTATTCTGAATCACAGATTAGCTCAAGAAGGTTCAAATCTTCATTATGTATTCATCTGTATTGAAGCCATGTACTTTGTGATTGATGCATCATAAACTTTACAAAATATGGTAAATCAGGAAAATATCGACTTCTCCTTTCCGTTTTTTTTTTTTAAAAAAAAATTATTCATTATGTCTAGAAGCCTTATGTGCGGGAGCTGCGCACCTCGTTGGCTAGTTACAAATCTTTGTTGCTTTGTTTTTTCTTTTCTTTTATTTTTCCCACTAAAAGAAATTGATTTCATGGTAAATATAAATAATTGATAACGCATGGCAGATTTTGAAGTACATAGCTTAATAAACAGACTGGATGTACACAGAGTGACACCAATAGGACGAATTTACAAGATTAAGTCCACTTATAAGGACGAAACTTTGTTTGGCAACCCTAGATATGCAATTTGTCAAAATTTGTATAAACTAGCTCACCTATCTAAATGTGGATGAAGGACTGAGCATTGACAAAATTACAGAGTAGATAAATTACCATCCCTTTATACCCCTTTTAACTCGTGCTTGGTTTTTTACTTGTATGATATTGGACCGGATCTTGAGACAGCAAACCTTGGCAGCGGACTGGGGCCGGTACTTCCTGAAGTTGAGCCTTCCACAAACTTAACTTTACTACGGCTTGAGCTGTAATCCAAAGGCCCTGAACGACGAACATTCCGTTGCCTGCTTTCACTGCTCCGTAAGCTTCCACTGTCAGTGTCATAAAGGTGCTCCTGGCCATGGGATGATGATCCTTTGAAATAACCTGAATCATACTGGGGAGTGGGGTCGCCACGGGGATGTCGTACTACAGGAGATGAATGTGTGAGTGATGCAGCAGGTGAATGGCGAGGTGAACCACTTAGTAATGCGAGTGGTGTAGATGGAGAATTTTCATAATACTGGCTGTATATCGAACGGAGAATGGCATACGGAACATGGGGTTCGAGAGAGCTTCTTGGAAGATAAGGTGATATCTCACAAAGTTGGTCTAGGAAAATTAGCTGTGCTACAAGATGAGATCTGTGAAGAACAGTTGAAATCATTAGCAGCTTGCACATCATTAGCAGCTTGCACATGGCTAAGTAGGAGAATTGAGAATTTTGAGAGTCAATGACTCCATGAATTTTGCAATCATTAGCAGCTTGCATGACGATTTCTGTAAAGATAAATCAGTGTACCTGTTAGCTTCACTCCATGAATCCAATATAATGCCTGCAGAGAATTTGACGAAGAGCTGCATTGAGGATTTTATGCTTGCTTCAGCTGACAAACGACTTTGACTCTCAGGGTCCCCTGTATCAGCAGCATGTCCATTTGAGAGAGATTGTCTTTGCTGATGCTCACGTTCCAGTCTAACAAACTCACTCCCTGCAATTACAGCACTAATGCACCTGCGAACAAAATTTATTCGTGATAGGAATTAATACATTTCTCAAAAAGACCCATAAAAATATTTTATTTCTTAATCAATGAACACAGAAGAATCAAGAAATTACATAAACAAATATATCCCAATTGAACTAAGCACTACTGGGTAGGTATAGGTTTGGATCATTTTGCCTTTAGTAACTTTAAAGAAAAAAAAAATTCCATCTTGTATTAAGAAGTATCTAGCATAACATATAGTTCTATTTTAGGTAAAAGTAAATGCAAGCCCACCTTGCCAAGCAATGGATATTGTTATTGAAGCCCCCCGTGTCCACATTGAAGGCAGTGGTATTCCAAATATTAGACGTCATGAAGGTAGCAAATAAATAAGGCAAGAAGCTCCATGAACCATCATTGGCACCTCCAACCTCTTCTAAGATCAATCTCACCCATTGAGAATCATGATCGTAGACTACACCAAAATTGTTTGTCACACTTTTCAATCTCCTGATTTCTATCTTTTCAGGTATTTCTTCAGGTATATGCTTAGCTATCCCAGTCAATAATGAATGTATCAAGGGCGCACCTTCTAAGAGCACAGCTCCAGAAGCTTCGGCTAGAAGTCTATCAAAAGCCAAGGCCAGCCCAGCTTGAACACAAAACCCAATCACGGTGTCTATATCGACTATCTGCTTTATTGATGCTTCTCTTTCTGTTCGGTCACCAGAATGCAGGCTGCCAGAAACTGCTTCTAGGACTTCACGGTTTGATCTCAATGATGTGTCAATACAATTTAAAAGTGCAGCAGTGTGTTCTTTCAGCATTCTGTCTAGCCTGTCAACTCCATAGCCACCAAAAATCCGAACAAAAGCCTTCAATTCTTTAAGATCAGTGACTGAATCAGCAAAATATCCGCCAACAGGCCTTGTGCTCTTGAAGCATTTGTGAATTGGAGCAAAAAGAATTCCAGCACCAGATATATCCTTGATTATATTTTCAATGTACCAGTTGCAAACAGCCTCAGTGGCCGATCCAGTGTGTTGCTCTGCTGGCTTGTCAAACAAATGTAAAGAAGAAACTGGTCCTGAGAAGGCCTCCGAGAGCAGAACTTCTCGAATACCCTGAGTTAGGTCCATGCTAATGTGCTGCTCTGCCAGATGGATGATGCTTATGTGTCTGCGAATAAGTGACTCCAGAACAGAAGGCCGTTGGAGATCATTATCAGTTTTCAGTGCTGAAAGCAATCTTCTCCTAAGGTTCCCAAGGATGCATTCTCTCATGTACTGTAAAAAATGATTGGTATACTTTAGAAAAATGCAAGAATTGCATCATCTTGTGGTTGAAGAAAAAAGAGAATGCCTTACCTCCCTTAAGACAAAAACATGGTTTAGAACACATATTGGCTCCATATCATTCAAAACTGAGCATAGATTGGTCAGTCTCTGCACCGCAGCTTCTAACCTGCCATTACCAAGAAAAAACAAAGGCACTGTTAGCTGTGTCAATATTGGACTTCAAAAGAGTGCAATGCAAAACATATTTTGCATGAAACTAAGATGACTAATGACTTACATTTTAATAGAACTATTATTTTCAGGATGACTCTCCTGACCAGGAAAGGGGAAACCAGATGGTCCCTTTGGAGATTTAGCTGAAGGAATCGATACTCTTGATGCATAATTCATATAATACGCTGCCTGCTCTGGAAGAAGCTGAATATTTTCACGAAATCAGTTTTGTAAACATAACTGATGGCAACTGTTTCTTATTTCCGTGTGTTACAACATTAAATCAGACAAAAGTGATTACTTGGATCTCAAGGGCACCAAATCCTCCTTCAGAATCAAGGATGTTGATTAATCCCTCCAGTCCTCCCATTATTGATTCAATGAGAGATTCAACATAAAGGACTGCATCCCTGCCAATTTTAGTTACCTGCTTTCAAAAGGAGTTAAGCACGGTCATTTCATTTCTGGTCTCATGCATCCATGTGCAAGCTGAAGCATCATGATGTTTCAGTAAAATGAACTCCCAATTGTCTTATCTAATCAATAACTTTGGGTAAAATGTTATTTTCATCTTCCCAGTAAAAGATGATAAAAGCATCTTTATCAACCTGGAATCTTGAAGAAGAAAAAAAAGCTCAAAAAAAGGCTCATTATCACTTTCTATAAGTAACTTAAGAAAAGAAAACAGTTATGCATGCAACTTTATTTAAAGAATAAATAATGCATGTTGTGACACGTAGATATGTCTAGAAAATTTTAAGGGCAGGTTGAGGAACTTGATGGATCACCTCTTCTGGAACAATGGGAGAGGCACACTCTGGAAAGCTACTTGCAACACCAAGCCATGCACAGCAATGCTGTGGACGCCCTTCTGGGCCAAACATAGTGTTCCTGAAGACCTATTTAAAGATAAAATAGAAAATCAATTTTAATTTGTCTCAAGTTTTTGGTTAACTAAAGGGGAGCCAGCAAACCAATTACAGCTAACGAGATCCAGAACTTACTGATGTAAGGTGCTGATGGTAGAAATACAACTTCTTAAGGCTCGCATGCTTTGATAATTGAGATTCCAGTTCGTCAACACATCTGATTTGAAACAGATACGTAAGTGCTATTATTGTCACTCTGACAAATTCAAATGCATATGCAGCCATGTTTTAATCTAATAATGAACGTTGGAGATGAAAGCATTTTATTTACTTCAGCAAGTGCTTAACAGATATTTCAAGTATTAACTAAGAAACTATTATGATCATATTATGCTCAACACAATTGACCATAGTCAATTAGATCTTCATTTAACTTCTTGTGAGACTTTTCAGGTAAAACATTGTGCTATACTGACTCCTAAGGTAACGTAATAAAAATGACAATTACCTTCTTGTTTTTCCTTTAAATATTCTAGAAGACTCATACATCCTAAGACAAACGGCACTTCATAAATGGCTTCTATTACTCACCAATAAAAAATTTAATGAACACTTTTCCCAATTGTTACATACAGTTGTAACTCATAAGAATATTTATCTTCATCATTGTAATTAACTAACTGCAATGATGACTACAAAATCCATCACAATGGTCAAAACTAAGTCAGAAAGAGCACCTCGACCAATTGTATGCAGCATTTCCTTCCGATAATAAGCCTTCTTTCCCTGTAGAAACTGTAGCTTTCTCCAAATGTCTTATGTTTATAGATGATCGGGAAGATGTGACTATCATCAATATTGATAACCAATTCTTTCGGAATTCCTGGGTAGAAATCACAAAATTAACACTCCTATGGAAATTGAGAACTATGATACTAGAGCAATGAGTACAATATTGCGAACAATTTTTTATATAGAGCAATACAATGGGGGATGAGTTAGGCACTATGCTATGAAATAAAACAACTAAAAGTAAATAGACTTGATTGCATAAAGTATATTTTAAAATTTTTTAATTAAACGAAAATCTGATGTAGCTTAAAACTCTGATAAGGTTTTGTAGAAATTTGTTGGACATGTGGGACTAGCACTTCTGATTAAATAACATAATTGAAGCCCATTTAATTAATTAACTCCACTCCCCACCATAAAAAGAAATAAGGCTACATGTTTTACAATTCCAGCGATTCCCTAATCAAGTAGTTTATTTATACAACAAAAACGTAGAATTAAAGTGTGCATTACACATACACACAAGATCTTCCTCTTGCCAACAAGAGAGACAGAGACAGTAAATGCATCCAACCAATGCCTACTGACATATCCATGACTATCTCTAAAATAATTTCCTCTAAACACAATTTATAATCCTTAGGCAGTTCATATCGGTCTAGTAATCTACAGCTATTTTAGCACCTAGATGTAAATTAAAGTGATGAACAAGAAATGAGAAACTCTATATGCAAGAGAGGTGCCAAATAAACACAGGCAAATATATATCAGAATCTACAGGAAACATCTATTTGGCATCCAAAAACCTCGGGAGATTTATTCTAAAGAAAATAGAGCATAGTCTGCAGATTTCTTACAGATAGATCGCATGTAATGGCAGACACATTTTCACCCTGTGGTTTTGGTATGTTTTCAAGCTGCTGAACAATCTGCTGGAAAAGACCTTTCAAGCTTGAATCTAAGTCAAGAGCCACCATCCCAGGGGTATTCAACAAATACCGGATTCTACCAGCACAAGAAGAAAGGTATGATAGTGCATAACCTCGAATCGCTGCATATAAGTTCGCAAAGCATAAAAATAAGTACACTTTATTTTTAGAATAAATCTCTTACTGCAGTAATAAAACATTGTTGGACACATCCATTTGCAGTTAAAATCACATACAAATTCCAAGTTTATATGCGTTGAATATTGGTCAAGTGTCAAAGAGCATATGTCGTTACATTTTTGGGTTCTTCATTCTCGCTGAAGTAATAATTTTAACATACATCAAGATTTCTACATACAAAAATTATCATATTTCCACTATTGAGAAAAATGGCATGGCAAATATTAAGTTCAAACTAACCTGCAATGTACTTGCGTACTAAACAGCATAGATGGTCCATTCCATCTAATAAGAACCCAATAGTTGGATCACTCGGGTCCTGCAAACCAAAAAAAAAAAACACAATAGTTGAAACCAAGCATTTCGTTATCAGGTTGAACATACCAGGACAATAAATTTATCATGACGGATCTCAACAGGTATGGGCAAACATAGCTTACTATGTCAACTGGTACAATTCGAGTGGTTTTAGATTTTGATGACCCAATTCCAACATGTTGGAAATACCAGATGACCTCACATTGAGCAAAAGCCAAGGCAGAGAATACCATCTGTAGACATCAGATAATCATAATATTATCAATAAGCACTAGAGAATATCATCGTGAAAAACTTTGTGGACAAAACCCAGCAGTCATTGACAGATAGAGAAGAAAAACCAATGGGGAAAATTATCACCACAACTGATTGGTTGAAGAGTTTCTTCATATCTCACTTTCAAGATTTACTCTCCAGTTTTTAACTTATCCAATTGTGAATGTATTAACTGATTATCCAATTGTGAATGTATTAACTGATTTCAAGCATTTTAGGATAAAAGGCTCCATAGATATCAGCAGCCGACACTAACCATAGTTCAGAAGAATAAGGGAGCATGGTGATTTATGACTCAAACCCGACCTTTTCAAACAAGAAAAAATACAGACTACAAGTTCTGAAATTGCTGCAAAAGTGTTCATCAGAACTACCTCAATTTACATAAGTATGTCACTACCCATCTCCTACCTCCTCAAGTGAGGAATCAAGATCAAGTTTGTTTTTAAGAAAAAAAAGTTATTTATTAAGATACAGTTCAGTAAAAAGTTATAACTGATTGTCAACGGAGTAGGAGGAGTAGGACATGACAAAAGATGGGGCATTCAAAACCGTAATTAGTCACACATAGCAGATCAAATATTTGAAGCAAGTAGAAACTGTTGATTTTCCTTTCCTTTTATTATTTCGGTTAAACTTTTACAAAATTCACCCAGGAAAGGAACTTAAGACGAAATAAACCAAAAAATCACTAGTAAAAATAACTTAAATAACTACAAAACTTTTTCATCCTCGAAAGAAAGTCTTTTGAGACTTCATATGCTTAGTAAATTAACAAGAATCTGTTGTTATGGTAAACATCCATCTCCTGCGTAAATTTATGCCAACTTGTCATTTATAACTTGATGTGTTAATAGGAAATTCTAAGCCTTTTCCAATGCCTGATAATGTTTCCTGAAAAATCCAATAACTTCCACCCCTTCCAGAATACACATTACAAGGAACACATGTGACCACTTCGTACAAAGAAACAGCAATGACAATGTACCTGTATGTTTGGAGCCAACAAACTAGGCTGATCAGTGAAGAAAAGCACCATTCTTCCAATCTCTTGCTTTAACAATATTCTCCTCTCGCGATGAATGGCATCACACGAGAGTAATGCTTGCTCATGCACTTCACTGCATCAAGTGACCATTTTATTATATTCAATGCACATGGTGCCACAAACATCGTCAAGCATAAAGAAATTCATTTGATGAGAACTAAGGGGTACTGATGGATATTTGAAACCTGAATACGGATATGCCCTCATGGGATACATGCAAATGAGAATTTCTATATCATTATTACACCAGGTATATTATGAAGTATTGAATGATATGGGCCACCACATGGATACATTAACATGATAAGTTTGGAACTACTAGTGTGTTATTTCTTGTGTTTGGCTTGATCTACATTGTTATGTCCATTATGCAAAACATCCACATTGACACCACTTGCATAAGCAAAACAACATCAAGGATTCAAAGGTCATCCTGCAACAAATTTGGGCAGACTACTTAAGCTGGCAACTAGATTTAGGGCACAGAACTATTAAATGTGTTACTTTTCTCTCAATCTTATTTCTGGCAAGTTCCAAGTTCAGCTTTTCATATTTAGACTTTGATTTATGTACGCACCTTATCATTTTCTCAACTTGCTTTGCTACACTATACTCCAGATCTGCTTCTTTTGCCTTCGTACGACCAGACTTTGCCATCTTCTTTGATTCTAAAATTCGTGGCAGGACATATAGTTGATAATCCTCATGCAAAAGTATATACTGCATGTTTAAGTTACAACAATAAGCTACTGAAAATGATGGAAGTAGTTTGAACGACAGAAAACAGGCAGCAAAAATCACCTCATCCCTGAACAATGTAAGAACAAGATTTTCTTTCAATACGACCTGAAAGCCACGACAGAGAAATAAAAATAAGGAAAAAAGCCAAACACATTGTGCATGATAAATATAACAAAAAAGCACCTACCTACATACAAAAATAAAACTCCTAAGGCAAATGCCAAAATATGCATGTCTTCTATTCCATTTAAGATTGTTCAATTCAAATTCAATATAAAATTGGCAAGAATAATTAGAAATCATGTACAGTGTAAGGTTTACCAGAGCAATATCAATGCTAGTGACACGAAGTAGCTCATCAGGACAAACAAGATACCCAAATAATACCCATTCACGATAAGAGGTGACGTTTGCTAGATCCTGAGCTCTCTGCAAATGGAACATAACATTAACCATATAATGCAGTTTGCAATAGCACCACTCTAACAAACCATTCAGATTAACAATATAAAAAGGAGAAACAATTTAGCAGATTTTGGCCAGTTTTAAAATTAATAATAGTAAAGATGTCTACCAAGGGATGGGCAGAATTTGTAAGTATGTCTGGATATCGAGGATGATATGGACTTAAAAAACCCTCATTTCTGAGCTTCCTTGTATCAGTTGACAGAAAAATAATAGGACCCACAGCCTCTAGCACCTGGAAAAGAAAAATGAAATTTAGTGGTAATAAATCTTCTACACTAAATATTACTAAAATTATTTTCTAAGTTAATGGTTGTTCAAACTTCAAACATGACTGATTAAACTTCAAAAGCCAAATAGGTGATATTTCATGCCGCGTGGTTTCTCAAAATGAATTCCTTGTATCAAATAGCAAATAAGATCTAACAATTCTAACCCCTCCCAAACCCACTAGTTCCTGTGCATTTTTTATCCACTGCTCAGAGATGGATAGAGGAACAAGGATGTGGAACAATCACCATCAGACAAGTAGTTTATTAAGATTTCCAATTTCCAATTTCATATAATGTATTTCTTTTCCATTTTGACAATTAAAACTTCTACTAAAATTGCCAAAAAAACTAGTGTATCTAATCCACATGGATATTGATTTCAAGGTAATGAAAAACTCCCAAATACTACGTGAGATCCTTCTAAAAAGACTACTTAAGAGGCACAATTCATATATTACAATGTCATCAATGAAAAGCAAAGCTATATTTTTTGTTATCAATTATGACACTCAAGGAGGGGATTTGACCTTGGGGCCTCCTCTTCGTGCCCCAGCAACAAAAACATAATTATCAAAACAACATTGATAAATTAAAGCACAAACTAACCTCTCCAATACGTGGGCTCACAAAATTTAGGTCTTCTTTTAATCCTTTCAATGGTGGATCATAACTGTCTATAAACTGAACCAACCTATTATCAACAGAAAGAAAAACATAAGGTCTGATGTTTTAAGCAGGAACAATAAGAATAGAGATTTCAACATTCAGTTAGGGCGTAAACTTTTGGACTTCTTTAGAGGTTAATGCTATTACAACAAAACCAAAGCAATTCATAAATAAATTGAATGAATTCAGGAATGACATGCAGCAAAAACAAGTAACTTATAACTAAAAATAGATCCTACCGATGATAAAAATCACAATCTCGGTCATTTCTGGACATGGAATGCAAAAGGTTATACATTTGTAGCATCATTTTCCTTGGCATCTGTTGTAAGCATAGTGTTAGCAGAACATCAAGTACAGGAATTAACTTATATGCATGCCCCGTTAAGACAAAGCAATTAAGTTCTCAAAAAAATAGACAGTGACAAGAAACAGATACTGAAAAAAAAAAAAAAGAGAAGAACAGAAATTAACTTACCTTCTCAGAGAAAAGGTTAACGCGGACAAAGGAGCAAAAGAGATCCATAAATGCATGTAGTATAAGCGAGTTCTGATGGGGCTGCAAAATACTGCGCCAAGTTATTAGAGATGCCATGTAGAAACCTTTGTGTTTTAAACAACAAAGTCATCTAGAATATGTAAGGAAATAATGCAAACATTATTCTATTCTGTCAAAATTCCTAGTAAAATGTGACCTTAATTTACATGTTCACCGCCTAATAAAGTAAAAGTATATATTGGGAAGCATTTTATCAATTCATCCCTGCTGCATGTCATCAAATCAGTTACATTGAAAACATTACGTTTGTTACTATCACGAAAAAAGGTGCAAGATAGACATTGAGGCTCCTCTTGTGTCTGAAAAATTGAATTAAAAACTTTTCATTACAAACCTATATTTACATGATCATTTTCATGTACTTCTATCTTCATATGGCTGCTTCTAACAAGCACTATACATCTGATTTCCACAAATATTGTGACATTTACTAATTAGACTAACATGTTGTTAACAATCCCATTCGTTTACATAACAGGAAACAATGTTTATTCAACTTTTTTGATCTACACGTTCACCATGTATCAATGAGCGTATGAGGACAGAGATATCAGAAAACCTTAACTTTATGACATCAATTTTATGCTTCTGGATATCAATTTGTGTGGCATCATATATAGAGTTGAAATAGAGAAAAAAGTGTCAATATCATTGTTCCACCCATAACCTATAATTCATAGAGGTAAAATAAGTGATCATGAGACTCACCAACAAGGTAATAACTGTACTGCTCAGATCCAATATAAGTCGTAGAGCTTGCTCTCGAAAAGCCATCAAGTCAAGAAGTAGCTGATTCATGCAAAAGAAAAGCTATTAATTGACTCCATCTAAAATATGGTCATTTTAAAATCTATAAATGGGAAGCGAGCTAGTGATTTACAGACCATCTCTCAAATCAAAACCGTCACCACCACCCCAACAACAAAAAATAAATGCTTACAATGATTCATGCAATAACTCCTGGTCTGGCCATTTATCAAATTGTTGTTGATAAACTTGCCACAAATTTAGACTTAGGTTTTAGCCTTTTATATATCAATAATAACTAATGAACTAATAGTTCATACCTAAACCTTTATGAAAGATAGATGAAACGAGTAAATGTCACTGATGAGAACTACCATGAGCTTAATTTAGCACCAAAAACACTAGACACTGGAAAACTAATGGTTCTATAGAAGCTTTATATAGAATATTCAGACAATGGAAGAATAAAAGTAAATGGAAATACTAACTCCGTACCTGGATCCATGGTTCCAAGCTTTGTAAATGAAGTTCTGCATTATCATGTAAGGCATCCCAAGCAACCTTATCAACCTGCATCAATATTATTCCATATTAACAATATTCAGCTAGCTCAGTAACGCTGACTACCATAAGAATACCTAATATTTAAATGAAAACAAATCAATTCTTACGCGGTCAAGCTGCAACTTGCTATAATGTTCAGGGAACTTCTTTGAGAGTAACAAGCAAATTCTTGGATGGTTAGGAAACACACCGGCTTTCCAAAATGCTTCTGAAAATACATGGCCAACTGGATCCGGGTAATCCAAAATTTGGTTCAACCTATATATTTTAGCCATAAGACCTTCTGCCACTTCAGTTAGTTGAACTACCCACTGCATGTTCAATCCTTTGTGGGACCCGCCTGAACTGTGGACCTGTCCATCAGGACCTGCATTCCTGGAGCTCCTCAAACTCATTGGAGAAGTTGTTTCTGGACCCAAGTACTCAGTCCATCTTGATGGACCCTCCCATTCTCGTGATCTCACTGAAGTCGGTGACAGTGATGAATCTTGGCTAGAGAAATGTTGTCTCGATCTTGCCATTGGTAAGTAATCAAGACAATTCTGCATTTAGTCAAGATACTATAAGAGTAAGAAAGGATTTAAATTTGATATCAACGTTAAATTAGTCAGAAAAACTAATAAAACATTAGATATAATCATAGAATGCATTGAAAATAACTAATTTTAATACATTTGAGATGAATTTGAAATTACTATATGCAAGAAACCATCTGAAGTTCTGGTAATAAACTATTTCCTTTTAGAAAAACCGGCCGGGAAAGACCTCCAATGAATTGAGTTTGAACTAGTAAATTAGTAAAATTAGAGAACAACCATTTCCTATATGTAGAGCATTTCATAGTTTGGACCATTTCCAAATTAGCAGCATTATGTAAAAAGCAAATATATCCGAAACAAGTAATTCTACCAAACAGACGCTGTAGCAACCACATGAATCAGAATGCAAACAAAAAAATTCCCCATTTGGCGGCTCGGAGAATGAGAGATTGCAAGGAAGCGAAAATTGTAAGCATTGTTAATTCTTTCGTAGTTTCGAAGACTGTGTTCCCTTGTTTCTTTCCCACATTTTCTAGGCAGACAAACGGAGCAAGTACAGGGAGCAACACAGAGAGAGAGAGAGAGAGAGAGAGAGAGAGAGAGAGTAGTAGTAACCTACAAGTCAAAGCTTCAAAGTTGAAACGTAGAGCAAATTGAGGTAGTTGAAGATCATGGAGCTCAGATCTGACTCTCTATACTGCCTTTAGGTTGTGAATTCTGATTTGTGAAGCAGCTGCACTATATGAGAATGAATGAGAGAGAGAGAGTGGTTGGTTTAGTGGGAGAGCTGGGAATTTGGTTTAATATTTATTTATAATAAAAAGAAAATGGTAATTTTTTTAATTAGTTAGTAGTTTTCAGACAGGCGGGCGTGGCCCGGGGTTGGTTTCTTTTCTTTTTTTACTTTCTCAAACGGCGAAAGAGTTGAACAAAAGAAGAAGAAGAAAATATCACTGTTTTCCTTTTCTTTTTCTGTTTTTTAACTTTTTTTTTCTTTCCATTACAAATCCGAATTTAATGTCAACCCCGACTTCCTTTTGCCGTCGTGTGAGTTTTGAAAATGCTAACAAAACCCTAATATTTATATAAAATAAATAATCATATAAATCATAGTAGTAATTAAACAAATTTATTATCAACGAAGAATAGAAAGATTCTAGTTTTGCAGACCACTAATCTTAGTTTTAGTTCAAACCTTTATAACACATTGACTGTGTGTGTTAGAAAAGAAAAACAAGTTTATTATGAAAAATCAAATTATTTATGTTTTACATATTCAATATTGATAAATGATATATTTGAAGTAGAGCTACTCCAAAAACAAAAATAAAAAATTGAAATATCACGTAGCTTAGGCCCCGTTTGATGTAATTGCATAAGCCACTATCTCTGCCTGACCAATTATACGAAGCCATATAATAACTTGTTTCAAATTCAAATTATTACATCATAGGGTAACAATATGAGGCCATATATATTTTTTTAAAATCCCTTTATGTATTTAAAAAATTAATAGTTAGAAATGTGAATCAGTTTACTTTTAAGGTACATTTTGAATAGCAATCACTTGATTTTGAGTAGCAACAATATAAATGATTGAACCTAAAGTGTATAGCTTAGTGGCACCCATGATATTATTATTGCCACATATTTATTAAATTTATTTTTATTATATTCTATATGAATAGCTTGACTTTTTTGATGATGTGGGTATATATATTTAGAAGGATGCACTCCTTGTCATTTATAAGGTGGAAGACATACTTGGCTTGGACATTAAGCAACCATCATTACATATTTATTTTATTTTATTTCACTATTTTAGGGCGAGTGTGTGAGAGATTGTAGAATGCAAAAACTGCAGAAATCAAATTTAAAGATTTTTATAATAATGATTATTGTCTTTTTGGCCTTCAATATTATGATGGTAGTCATAAAATTAGTTGCCTCATTTGGGTATTTCACAGGTGAGATAATTATAGGATTATAAAATTTGCTTATGTGATAACGTATTATGGGTTCTAATTGGGCTTTGATAAAATGGGTCGGGTTGACCCAACTTGATACAAAGTCCTTGAAGCCCGAGCCCTCTTCAAACTTGGACCAATTTGACAAGCTCTAAGCTATCCATGGGTCGGAAGATTTTTTGGACGGTGGTAGCAACCCAAAGGGAAAAATAGAAAAGGAAAAAAAGTTCCAAGTGGGTTTCAATTTCATTAGACACTTGATGAAGATTAACTATCCATTTGCTCAAAACCATTACATCTTGTTTGGTGGGTAGGATTAGTAGTGGAATTATATTAAAATGAATGTGATTAGAATAAAAGATGATCTCATTATGTGCATTTATATAGGTAGGATACATAATCCCACAACTTCAAATCTCGAGACTCAGAAGCTGCGACACAAAGTGTTTTGAAGACACGAGAATGCATCCCATCAACAATTTTAGCTCTCTCTCTTGACAATCGATAAACCCACCAACAGGAATAACACCCATCTTCTTCGACCCAAAATCACACAAATTTAATATGCAAACTAAGAAGAAAAAAATACAGAGGAAGAAGAAAAGAAAAACAAAACAGAGATAGAAAGAAGAACCACCACATACCCAGCTCAACCACCATCACCACCCAATCAAACCACCACAACCATTAATTAGTAGAGAGAGAGAGAGAGAGACAGTCCTATGGGCTGGCTAACGTGGGCTATAACCCAAGTCACTTGATATTTTATAGCTCAAATTAATACCCTAGACCAACCAAGCAAGCCCCAGATATCCCCATCCTACCTAAATAAAATTCCATTAACTAACCCTACAAATCATTGTCTCTTGCACATTAGACCATCCTTTAGCTTAGACAGCCTTTGCTCTTCGCAACAGACCATCCTTAAGCTTGATTTGTTGAATTGTCAAATATGATTTGCAATTGATTTTGGTGTTCTTACTTGTACCAAATAGAATTTGTTCATAATATAGATTATGAATTAATAATTAATTATTTTAATTTTGCGAAGAAAAGGAAGAAGAAAAGAGGAGGAAAGAGAGAAAAGGAGCAAAAGGAGGAAAAAAAGAAGAAGAAAAGAGATAAGATAGTTTTTGGGCTTTAATTTTTTTATATTGTTTATAATAATTTTAGCCCCTAAAAATATCATAATTAAAAAAATTAGAACTGAAATTAGCAAAAATACACCTAAAAACTCACATATTATTATTCTCAAATTGTATTACCATATACGTTTTCACTGTTTTTATTTTCTGAATTTGTTTTCCAATTAATCTACCAGACGCATTTTCGAATCCTGAAAATGCAACTTCGTTTTCTCGTTTACATTCTTATAAAATATTTTCAAAAAAAATATCCAAAAACATTACCGAACGGGCCTTAGTGTAAATAACTCATATAGTTATTTGTTTTCTTTGATTTTTCAGTCCTTTTTCGGTGCTTTCATTTCGTTGTTTGTCATTTTCTGGGAATTGCTTTTGGTAAAGCAAAAGAAATATCGGGTACGACAAGTAAGAGCATCTTAATGGAGATTTCATGCAAAATGTTAATAAATCCTTTCCAAATGTCAAATAACATATTATTTTTTGTTTTCAATTTTTAATTGTAAATGGAGCTCATATTATTAAAAAAATTTAAAAGAAAATTATCAATGGTGAGGTTCAGTCATGAGAAAATATTAAAATAACATTCATCATGGCACTTGCGATTTTTAAATTCCTGTAAAATTTGTTTTTATATGTAATTTAACATATCGGTCGAAGATGCTATGACAAGAAAATGGAACTTTCATTTGCAGCATAGTACATACTTTTCTTTAGTAGGTAGAATTCTGTTGACGAAGACTTAAAAATAGCCACAAAATAAGTTTTAGTTTCTTCTCTTCTTCCCATTGTCCCCATTGACTGCAGACTTCATCTGCTCTTCATAGTATTTTGAGCTTCAAAAGCAATCTTCACATACAGATACAGTACCAAACAAACACCTTTCAGACCCAAGTATCTCTCTCTCTTTTGATCATTTCTAATTTAGGCTTTTCAAATTAGGATTTACTTGGGTTTTGGGCAGCCATGGATTCTTTTAAAAAAATACCTGCAGCTTGTGCTTCCAATGTGGTTGTTTACTTGATGCTTGTTTGGTCCAAGGCCATTGACTGCTACTTACTGCCCATGTTGAGATTTCCTCTGTTGATCCTCCATGGCTTCTTCAAACGTTGGCTGATTAAGGCCATGACCCTGCAAATTGAAGAGTACCATGGTACAAGTACTAGAAATAAAGTTTATGATGCTTCTGCGCTTTACTTGCAGAGCAAGATCAGCCCTTCAACTCAGATTCTGAAGATTTCACAAACTTGGAGAGAGACTAGTTTAACTGTCAACTTTGCAAACAACCAAGAGTTTGATGACATGTATGAAGGAGTTCCGCTGAAATGGAAATTCAATTCCATGTCAAAGAGATCCAGTAGTTCTAGCACTTCCTCAGCTTTCAAGCCAGAGCAAAAGCAACACTTTGAGCTTGTATTTGACTTGCAGCACAAGGAAAAGGTAATAAATTTGTACTTGCCTTATGTTTTAGAGACATTTGAGGCTATGAAAAACGAAAGGAAGATTGTCAAGCTGCATACACTTGTGAGAATAGATGCTTTTAAAATAAGATGGGAGGCAATCAATCTCGAACACCCCGCAACATTCCAGACGGTAGCCATGGAACCAGAGCTAAAGAAAACGGTTTTGGAGGACTTGGACAGGTTTGTTAAGAGGAAAGAGTTCTATCAAAGTGTGGGAAGGGCTTGGAAGCGTGGGTACCTTCTATATGGTCCTCCAGGCACTGGGAAATCATCCCTAATAGCTGCCATGGCTAATTACCTCAAGTTTGATGTTTATGATTTGCAACTCACACATTTGAAAACAGATATGGAACTGAGAAAAGTATTGCTGTCAACATCAAACAAGTCGATCCTTGTTATTGAGGATATAGATTGTAGCCAGCCGGGGGTGCAAGATCGAAAAAATGCTAATGGCATCAGAAAGCCTGAGTTAGAAGGCAATCAGGTTGGTAGTTTACAAATTGTATCTGCAATGAAAGATTCTTTAGTAACATGGGCAATTTCTGTTATGTATATTACGCTTGACTTTGATGTGCTATTTAAATTGGCTTTTCTTTTGTCACACAGCTTACACTATCTGGACTGCTAAACTTCATAGATGGGCTTTGGTCAAGTTGTGGAGAGGAGAGAATCGTTGTGTTCACTACCAATCACAAGAGCAAGCTTGACCCTGCATTGCTGCGTTCGGGACGAATGGACTTGCACATCCACATGTCGTATTGCACCTACGAAGGCTTCAAAAGTTTGGCTTTTAATTACCTCAGAACTTGTGAACAGAAGCACCTTTTGTTTGAGGAGATTGAAGGCCTTCTGAAGAAAACAAAGGTCACTCCTGCACAAGTGGCAGAGCAGCTGATGAAGAGTGAGGAGCCTGAAGTTGCTCTTCAAGGTTTGATCACACTGTTAAAGCAAAAGAAAAACCAAGGGAAAGATGAGTATCAGGAGGAAGATGAATATGAAGGTGAAAACAAACAATTAACATATTTTATTTAGTAAGAGATAAACAATTGGGCATATTGTTTTCGGAAAAACATGTAATTTCAACTCAGATAGAAAGAATCGCATTGAATTTAGGAAAGCTTTATGTTAATTCAATACAATTGTCTTGTATTTCAGTTACCATATCTGACTAACGTGGCTCACATTGACCTATTTAAAAAAGTTCATAACCTAAAGTGGCTTAGAAAATAAAAATTTAGGCCCCAAATTGAAACTCATTTAAAAGCTCAGCAGACAAAACGGCAGTTTATCCAACAGTTTGAGGACACACATGAAGGCATTGAGCTCAAATGGAAGCTCAATGCCCTGTCCAAGAAAAAAGAGTTCGAGTTTTCCTTTGACGTGGGCCACAAGGACAAAGGGAGCAGTCTGCTTGCCTTCCTTATTTAATGGAGAGATTTAAGGTCATGAACGAGGAAGTAAAGATTGTGAAGCTGCACACTTGCAAGCTCAGATGGTTCTAAGATCAAATTGGATGAAACCGAATTTCGAAATAAATCTGCAACATTTGACCCTGGCCATGGACCCAGATCTGAAGATGGCAGTTGTGGAGGATTTAGATAGGTCTGCTAAGAGGAGAGAGTTCTATCAAAGGGTGCGAAAGGTTTGGAATCGACAGTATCTTCTATGCGATCCTCCAGGCACGGGTAAATTGTCCCTAATAGCTCCCATGGTCTCATCACTCTGCTACTCCACAAGAAAGCAGACGAAGAGGTTGGGACAAAGACAATGATGCAGGTGCAGTGTGTGGAGGAAAACTGACAGACCACCTCTGGAAGAAGAAGCGGCCTAGTTTTCAAGTAGTGTAGTTTGCTTTTCATGAAAAAAAAAAAACCAGTTCAACCTTTTCTTAGTGGTTTCCTAAGTTAATCAAAGAACAAACTTTTACACGTATTGAAAGGAAAAGCAACATTCTTGAAGAAATATGGGAGAAATTAGTTGACGGTTAGCATTATCAAAACAACTTTCCAGGAAAAAAAGCTATAATCAACTTTAACTAAAGAGAACTTTCATTCGGGAACCATACTATTCAATGTATTTTAAAGTTAACAAAGGTTCAAGCAAATGTTTATTCCATATGAACTAAAGGGATGAAAACATTGGTACTACTGTACAAGCAACTGTTTGTCGCATATGAACTAAGGTAACTTTTTATTACATGCTATTCAAAACTCATAATGAACAAAACCTTGATTGGAAGAAATACAGTTTGCAACTTGGGTGTACACTGCAAGGATGACCTTTGCCACCTTTGCAAACTCTTTACCGCAGATTTTCAAGCTCTCATGACTGAAGTTCTGATGCAACAGTCTTTTTAGCTCTTCCACAACTTCAAGAGCTTGTTTCATCTTCATATTAAATCCAGATCAAGTCGTACTTGAGTTCCAAAGCTTCTTTGCAAAGCATGGGATAAAAAAGTCCAGGTGGACTCTTTCTCAGCTTTCATCTAGTTCTCTTGACTACATTCACTGAGGAGTTATTCCAGGAACAAAAGGAACAGCTGGCTTTTTCTTCCTCGTTTTCTCCACCAATACAGCTTGAGTTGTAAGAACCACCCCAGCAATGGAGACTGCAATTTGAAGGGCACATCTTGAAACCCTACAAGGATCTATAACTCCTGCATCTGGAAGATCTTCATAGCTGCCATTCATTGCATTGTACCCAACTCTCCAATCACAACTTTTCGTCTTCTCCACAACAACTTCTCCATCATCCCCTGCATTAGTTGCAATTGATTTTGCAGGAGCAAGTAGAGCCTGCAGTTCAGACATTGAAAGATCTTCTTACTTGCATAAAAAAAGGTACAAGCCTACAAGGCACAACTGAATATAACACAAAAACAAAAATAACAACAAACGTGTCCATGTCTGCATGTGTGTGCATGCACGTTAATAATGTGCCAGTTTGTGTGTGCGAGTCAAGGAAAGAAATGGAGACCCCCACCTTTGCCACAAGGTCAGCACCTATCTGCTCATCTGTATCTTCCATAGAATTCTTTATGACAGGAATGAATTCGGACAGATGTACATATGTTGCGCCACCACCAGGCACCACCCCTTCCTCCATAGCAGCAAATGTAGCATTCTTTGCATCCTCAATTCTGAGTTTGCGATCTTCAAGTTCCACCTCAGTATGTGCTCCTACCTAAGGGACAGGTACACCAATTAATAATAAAGTAATGATAAAAATAGAAAGAAAAAAAAGTTGAGAAAAAAAACATTAGTTGAAAAGATTCACTAAATTTTCTATAGAGGTTAAAAGAAGGCCAACAAACAATAAGCTTTGTCCAGTTTGCAGCACAAATGAACAATCATATAGGAATGAAAAAGAACACTAAAAAACGCATATGAATAAATTAAAAAAAAAAACATTTTCTACACACATGATATCAGATATTGTAGCTCTTTCATATCACAGACCTTAATTATGGCAACTCCACCGCAAAGTTTGGCAATTCTTTCAGAGAGCTTTCTCGACAGGTATGCATTTTCTGTTTCTGCCAGATCCTTCTTGATCTGCAATATTCTTGCCTGAATCTCGGCTTTAGTAGAAGGGTCAGCAACTATTGTTGTTGAATTACTTGTTATTGTCACTCTTCTTGCAACTCCAAGTTGATCTGATGTTGCACTTTCAAGGGTCAGACCAAAATCTCCAGAGAGAAAATCAGCACCTGAAAGTTGCAATGCAAATTATTTTCTTATGAGAAGAAGCATAACAAATAGTGTTATATTTTCATGCAGAAATGTTAGTAGTCTGACACGTCGTTTTATAGACCTTAATAGCAGCTATGGAAGTTGAGGTGAATAACTTGATCTTCCTGTTTTCTTGAAAGGTCTTTTTTATTTGGGGTTTTTATTGAACTCTCTTAAAATCTTTGTAACTAGCAGATTAATATTTTTGATAAATAAAACTTATGTAATCATCAAATGCCATGTTAGTAAATGGTGCTTGCATCAAATTCTCTCATAATTATACAGCTGGATGTGTGTAAGAAAGACGGCTAAAGGTTGGCATATACTAAATATGTTTACCTGTCATGAGTGCAATATCTTGCAAAAGAGCTTTCTTTCCCTCTCCAAATCCAGGACATTTAACAACAGCAACATTAAGTAAACCCTGCATTTTGTTCACCACTAATGTTTCCAGAACTTGCTTTGAGATATCCTCTGCAATGATTAGCAGCGGGATACTCAATTGGGTTGTCTTTTCCAGTAAAGGAACAATTTCTTTAACAGTAGAAATCTTTTGATCAGTTACTAGGACCTTAGCTTTGTCAAACTCCACAACAGATCTTTCCTGGTTGGTAATGAAGTGGGAGGACATGTACCCCTTGTCAAACTGTACTGGACAAAAAATAAAAGATTCAATGCATGCATAAGAATGGGTACGAAGAGATACTCGAAAGATGTACAAACCACAAACCAATTCACTTGAAATATTTGTTGTTTAAACAAGACTTCTAACAGAAATTAAAGAAATAAAACAATCAACCAGAACCTAACTCTAGCTCTAGTATGAGATTTCCTTTGTGATATTTAACATTTAAAAATTATCTATAGGACTTCAAAAAGAGCTACATATATATATGTGTGTGTGTGTGTGTGTGTGTTGCCATCTGATCATTTCCTTATGAAAATTCCCATCATCAGAATAGTTCAATTTTTAATTCATAGGTTTATAGACTTTGTCATCTTTTTTACTGGGAGAAAATCATTTTAATTACCTTCAGTCCTTCTTCAACTAAAATAGACGTTTCAAATGATGAGGATGACTCAATTGAGATTACTCCATCAGGGCCAATCTTATCAATAGCTTCAGCAATCAAGTTCCCTATGAATTCATCATTTCCAGCAGAAATTGAGGCCACAGCTGCAAAAAGGGGAAAACGCTATAAATATTGTACTGTATCTAAAAGAAATAAGAGAAATTAAAGAACGCTTGAAAAGTGATTCCAATCTAATGTAATTTGAATGACAAGAAATGATCACCTTTAATATCTTTCCTTCCTTTTACTGGAAGACTCTTCTTCTTCAAGACCTTGACCAATTCATTCACAGTCTTATCCATTCCTTTCTTCAAAGAAATTGGGTTTGCTCCAAAAGCTACTGCCAACAGTCCACCTTTGATCATTTCTCTTGTCAAAATGATTGCTGTGGTGGTACCATCACCAGCCAAACTATTCATTTTACTTGCAACCTGCAAGTAAGACAGTAAAGATCTAAAAGTTATAAATTTATGCTCGGAAATGCACCAACATAAGCTTCTGTAAGATAACTATCTAGCAACTATGTATGACCTCTTGGATTAGCATTGCTCCGACGTTCTCAATTGTATCTGATAGCTCTATGGATTGAACAATTGTTACACCATCATTAATCACTTTCAGTGTTTCAGACTCAGAAAGAACAACATTACGTCCTGCATGTTTCACTTAAGATCAATCAACAATGCTCGTGTAAATGGAATCACCACTTAATTATTTACAAAAGTCTAAACCCAAAAACAATTTGCATTATTCTCAATTTGGTGCATTTTTTAGTTTCATATCACATAGCATCGCCAATAAGATTCACGTAGGCCTCAATTTGTCTCATATGTGAAACACTTCCAAGTCCTTGGAATAGTATGTGTCATGATTATTCCAGATAAGCTGAAGGGTCGACCAACTAAATCAACTATGAATCTTTTTGGTATGACAACAAACCAACATTTAGCAAAACCATGCAATTAAATGGTCAGCCTCCAACTAAAGAAAGAAAGGTACACTGACTGAATTCAAAAAGTCTACTACAACTTCTAACATATGGCAACAAACAATCACGACTCTTTGTATGTCATGCAACAACTGAGCAACTTCATTTACTTGGGTCTCTACTAGTACAAGATAAGAAAATACATCATAATAGATTAGAAGACAATATGCTTTGGAAAGAGTTAATAATGAAAAAAGATGAAAAGCCAGATACCTTTAGGTCCTAAGGTCAGAGAAACAGCATCAGCAAGCTTATCTATCCCAGCTTGTAAGGCCTCCCTGCTTTCTGTACCAAAAGATATCTTCTTTGGGCCTGCTCTGACCACAAGACTCCTCAAAGCCTGTGGTCTTCTGCAAAACCCAGGTGCTCGTTGCTTCACAAAAAGGCTCTGCAGCTGCAATACAAACCATTAGCCCAAATCGATAATAAACACAGAGAGAGAGAGAGAGAGAGAGAGAGAGAGAGAGAGAGAGAGAGAGAGAGCGAGAGAGAGAGACTTACAGAGAAGAGAGGTTTGTGAAAGAAGAGTTGAGCGGAAGTGAAGGAGACAGACATTTCTATTGCTGGCTGAACAAGGTTTTGGGGGTTTAGGACGAGTTTCTTGAATTTTGAAGGTTTTTTTTCCTGGAAAATTTTGAGGGGTATGAATACGCCAATTTAGTGGCGTATCCCGTATTGGATACTCGTTTGGATACGATACGCTTTGGACACGGTCAAGATACGCTGGGGACACGGTCAACCCAAGGTCAAGTCACGGCGGGGATTCTGTTGCAATTTAAAAAATAAAAACGCTATCTCAGAGGAGGAAGAGATTGAAGATGCTGAACAAAGAAGCCTCCGTTTGAAACTTTCCCGATTGAGAACCAGAGAGATTGAGAAAATAACCATAGAAGGGATAGAGAGAGAGAGAGAGAGAGCTGAACCCACCCACAATCACAGTTTCAACTGAAGCCTCTGCTTGAAACTTTCCCAATTGAATTTAAAAAAAGAGGCAAAAGGGAGGGAGAAGGTGAACCGGGGGAAAAGGGAGATGTGGAGGAGGGTTGCGATGTGAGAGAGAGAGAGGGAATGGGGAGGTGGGTCTGATGATACTTTGTTTTTTTGTTTTAGATAATTTTAAGTTTTTTTAATGATTTAAAGTATTATTGTACATTTTAACTACCATACCCCTTTTTGAAAGGGATGAAAAGTATAAGAAAATGGGTGAAAGTGAATGGCAGTTTCATTTCTTAAAATTGCTCATAAAAATATTTTTATTAAAAACTATTGTATTTAAAATATTGAATATATGAATTATTTTTTTAATATATATAAGTTTATTATTATTTTAATTGCCGTGTCACTGTGTCGTCGTATCACATTTCCGTGTCTCCATATCCGTGTCCGTGCAACATAGGTTTTAGGGGAATGACAGCTCGAACAAGTCTAGCCGAGTCATCGAATCGGCCAGATATTAGCCAACTTAGAGCCATTCCAGCAATTAGGGCTTGGGGGGGAAGGTGGGGAGAGCCCATTTTTTGTTTCTAGCGGCCCAGTTTTGCCTTGGCATGCTATGGGTCACACGGGACTGGGCTGGCCTGAAGGCAAGGCGAGCCCAAGCTCCAACCCGCGTTTTCGCTGAAGTAATCGTTGACGCCAGGCTAGCGTCAACCCTCGAGTTCAAATTTTTTTACCGTTGGCACGTTTGTTGCATAGGCCAACGGTAAAAAAAGTTTGAACGCACGCGTTGACGTATCTGCCAACTACTAGTAGCCACTTGGTGGCCTCTGGGGGCTCCGATTGCTTTTTGTCCTCTAATCCAACAGCAACCAATTTTTTTGCAATAAAATTATGAAAAAAATATCCAAAAATTAATGATTTTTTTCTTTCTATAAATACCAACAAATACTCTTCACTTTTAACACCAAATCCTCATACATTTTCTTCTCCTTCAACTATTATTCACTTTCTACTCAACATTTTATTCACTATCAAATTTTATTTTTCTTTATCATCTTATGGCTTCTTCTATCGAAACCGAAGGGCATGGAGCATCATGTAAGATATTTTGTTGTGTGAGTGTTGGGTCCAAATTATTCATTGTCTCGTCACGGGCAATGAGATGAAATTCTGTCATATGTGGAGAAAAATTCATACCAAATTTTGTGAAAGATCGAGTTCGATCCATACAGAAATGGCATTGTATACATGGAAAATTCTCAATAAAGAGTTAGGGAAATGGAGAGATGCCTTGGCAAAAGCGAAGGACAACCATAGAAGCGAGGAAAATCTTAGCAATTAGGTATAATATTTGTAATTTTCGTTTTATTAATTTTAATGTCCTATTTTTTGTTTTGTTTAAATGTTTCTTGCATTTTCAATATTTTGTTAATATTTTTTGCATTTCCAATTAGTGGAGTTGCTCTTAGAGGCCCTAAAATAAAGAACTTCCCTCAAAAGCCTAAAAGTCCTATGTAGCCTGTATAGTCATCGGATTCGGATCTTCTGCTATGATTTTCTCTGCTATGATTTGTTTTACTTTTAACCTTCATACGCCACCTCATTAAAATTTAATCTAAGGGATTAAAAATTGACACATCACCTAAAAACAAATTTCCAATTTACTCTTAATTAAAAAAGAAAAGAAAACCCTAACACCCCACTAACGGGATAGTTAACGTCTATCATGACTTTTATATAGTAGTAAGCGAAGTATCCCATTTTAAGGGAGGGGATGACACTTGGACTCACATGGATACGATAGATACTAGTACGAGATTATCAGATGTAATTTATCATCAAGGCCAGTTTCGTGCTGTTACTCAGAATGGTGAGCTTTTCTCAATAAATGTTAACAGTTACCCTGCAGATATCACTCGTACCGTAGGTAGCAGACCTTCACATGTCATTTTCAGGATCTCGGGAGCCGGTTTACAAGGTGCTGCTGTGTGATTTTGGGGACGATGGAGGACCCCAGTGGGTTGAGATTGAAAGTATAGGAACTGATGCTTTGTTCTTGGGTTGGAATGTATGCATGTCTGTCTCTGCTTCAGACTTTCCGGGGTGTCGTCCAAATTCCATATACTTCATTAATGCTGTAAAGTTTCCACATGTGGGTGCTTTCAACCTGGAAAACGGATCATTGGAAAGGCAATGCTGCTCAAGTCTTCCACAGGAGGAGGTTTGGTCAGTAATTTGGATTTTGCCTTCTGTGGTCCGACTATTTCGATGTGATTGCAGGAACAAGCACTGGTGGCCTTGCTTACTTGCTGCCCCAAAACTTCCCCCAGAAACAGTAATTAATGTTTGCAAGTTTTTTTATATTTTTTTTTTTTGAGGACCTTCCCTATTAAAAGGTACGATAACATATTAAACTCACACACTCAAAAATTATCAAAGTTCTAGAGCAGGACCAAAATACAATGGAACATATCTACGTAATGACTTGGTTGGGGAGAAACTTGGTGACAAAAAATTGCACCAGACCAGATATTAACTAACATTGTCATTCCCACATTTGACATAGAGTAGCTCCAGCCAACAATCTTGTCCAGCCATGAGGTTGCCCCTCTTACTTTGAATTTAACCCATCATATCACTTCTTTGCTTAATTTTCTTTTTGATCATTAGTTTAATATGTCACTTTTACTGTTTGTTATTTGTTAATTACTCTGTTTAAATTATGTGCTTTTCTTGGGTGGTTAGGTGAAACATAAGCGATTCTTCGATGCTAAACTCTCAGACACATATATATGCATTGCAACCTCAAGTCGTATCATGGGAGATGGATATTTAGTGCCACCTGTTTTTATACGAGGATAGAGAACAAGTACCATTATAATTGGCCGCAAAAAAACATACAAATTAAAATTTTATTAACAAATGTTATTTTCCTACGTCTAAAATTTTAAAAAGAAATCACAACATGTGACTAACAATATCAATTTGACTTAGAGAAGGAAGGAAAAGGTTGAACTCTTAACAACTAGCAACTAGTTTAGTGATGCTCATCTTCACAATATCCAAATTTGAATCTCCACCCCCATCGATTAAAAGAAAAAACACTTTTAGTGGGGTTTGAACTCTTTGATTTCCAAAAGGATAAAAGCAAATCTTTTGGATATTGATATACTATGGGTTCGGATTGAGACTTCAAATTAAACTAGGATTGAGACGCTTTATGTGATAGTTTTCTACGCGGTTTAAATTAGGACTGTTGGGACTACTTCTGTATAAAATGCCAAAGTCTAGGCCTGCAAATACGTACAAGTTGTGCAACTATTGATATTTCGAGTGTGAGGAAATTAACGAGCACTATATATGGAGGCAATATCATCAACCTTTGATTCCGGTTGGGCATGGCTCCCAAGCCACGTTCTAGATTTGATACTAGATAAGTTGATACCAATCTCCGATTACATTCGGTTTGGCGTGGTTTGCAAGCGTTGACGATCAGTAGCTTTGTATCAGAAGCAGCATCGCCTCCAATCATGTCACAAACAGCTTCCTATGCTGATCATCCCCCGCAACCGCTGTGGAAGAGGTTCCTTGTACGGTGCCACACAGGGAAAGGCATACAGCTTTGAGTTGCCACAACATGGGCCTAAGTATAATAATCACAATAGCTACGGGTGCTGTAGTTCTTGCCATATGGTTGGTTGGCTTATATGGGTGGTGAATTTTTGGTCCTAACCCTCTTCAACCCTTTTACAGGAGGTACCATTCGTCTTCCACCAGTCAAAGAAGTCCCAGATATACACGAAGATATGGATTTTTTTTTGGGTTCCATCCTTTACAGGGTTGCATTGTCTGCTGACCCATCTTTGTCTCCTAATGGTTTTGAAGCTCTAATAGTCTACCGTACCAGTGATTCTCCAGTAATCCAAGTAGCCCATTATAAGGCAGGGGATGTTACTTGGACTCGCATAGATGCGATGACGATATTATCGGATGTAATTTATTATAAAGGCCAGTTTCTGGTTGTTACTAGCAGTGGTGGGCTTTTGTCAGTTAATGTTAACAGTGACCTAGCAACTACTACTTGGTGTATCAGATCTACCAGAGCTTCACCTTCACACACTATTACTCATTATTCCTTTGTCGAATCGTCACGTGAAGACCTATTGCTCGTGGAGAAGTCCTATTCCAGATCTTGGGATCTGGCTTACAAGGTGTGGTGTGCTTATGGGGATGATGGAGGAACCCAATGGGTTGAGACTGAGAGTATAGGAACTGATGCTTTGTTCTTGGATTGGAATGTATCTATGTCTGTCTCTGCTTTAGACTTTTCGGAGTGTCGTCCAAATTCCATCTACTTCCTTGATTCTGTAGATGGGTTTCCACAGCTGCGTGTCTTCAACTTGGAAAACGGAAATGTGGAAAATTTTTGTGTTTTACATGATCCCAGCGAAAAGTGTCTTCTACTGGAGCCCAAGCGAACAGGAATTTGGATTTTACCCACTATGGTATGAGGAGATTATGGGGTTTCACTTTTCTTCTTTACTTCTCCGTGTGATAAATTATGTAACCTCACATTTTCTATTGGAAAATGTCCATTTCATATAAGTTTTTCAAATTGTGTTTCTAAAGTCCATTTCATATAATTTTTTTTTTAAAAAATAATAATAATAATTTGGGTTCCTATATTTGTTATAATTGTGAATCTCTCATAAAAATAATACGTCTAAATAGGGCATTTGGTTTTAATCTATATATATATATATATATATATATATATAAAGCAAAAGGCAGAGAATGGTGAAACATTCAAAATACCATAAAATGCCATTGGTTAATTTAAATATTAAGAATTGAAATTATTAATTAAATGAGGATAAGGTAAATTCACATTTTTTCATATTAAAAAAATTAAAATTAAAAACAAAATCAAATAATAAGTCCCACTTTTATGAAACATAACTAACTATGTTATCTTTTCTTAATTCTAAAAATAAAATAAAAAATAAAAAAGAAAACCAATTGGCACGTGCACGAGCATGTGCCAAGGGGCTAGTTAGTGTTTTAAGCCCGGGCCATCTCTCTAGTTTTTTTTTCAATTTTCCTTCTCAAACCCTAAGGCCAAGAGCCGTCTTCTAACCCTCTCTCTCGCTCACACAAAACCCTCAACCTCTCTTCTTCTTCAACCCTCATCTCTTTCTCTCTTGCTCGTAGCACCATCATCATCTCCCCACCCCCACATCTGAGCCACATCATCACCTCGTCCCTGACCTTGGAGATTCCAAAATGACCTTTTATTTAATCCAGGTCAGACCCCTTCCAGACCCGCTCAGGCCGCCTAACTCCCTGGCGCCTACCCGGTGAAATTGCGCTGCTGTCCTCCACCCCTTCCAGACCCACTAGGCCGCCTAGCCAGTGGCGGACCTAAAATTTTTTTAGCGGAGGTGCAAAATTAATTGAGTATGAAAAATGGTTTTTCAGAATAATCATTTTCTCAAGATAATTTTTGGCGGCTTTTATTCCTTACACATCAAATAAGAAAACTTGATTTTATAGGATTTTAGTATGAAGTATATATTGACTTAATGAGCCATTATTTTTAGCCTAAATCGTATTTTGCACTAAAACCGATTTTTCATATTTTGATTTGGTAGGAATTTGATTTTTTAGTATTTTTATTTGAATCCAAATGGGGGGTTGTAAACACGAATTTCCTGCGACAAATGAGACAAGAACACGTGTACAAAATAATATTGTATTAATGAAATTTAGGGTTACAATCTCAGTATTGAATCCTCTGATTCGATCTCCAAGGTGTTTAAAGAAAATATGTGTTTGATACAAGGGTCGTAGAGACTTGATCTTGATCAAACGGGTAACACGAAGCTTGTTTAGTGTTTGGGATTTTTCTATGGTGAAGGAACCGGCACGTATTTGTTGTGCTTGGTGGCTCTTCCAAAGTAGGGTGAAGAATGCAGAGAGTTTTCTGTTTCTTCTGAGTGCTAGGTTTTTTCTCTGACCCTTCTTTCGTCTTGAGGCCTCCTATTTATAGGCTTTTGTAGGATGCTTGACCCAAATAACTTTCCCTATTTAAAACCTTGTTTTGTGGGATTTTGATTTGATTTAAATCAATTCCCATAATCTGGCAATTTAACCAGATTATCTTCAATTGATTGACCTAATTAATATTTGATTTAAATCAAAGTCAATCACATAAGATTCTTTCCCTTAATTTTGTCTTCATCTTGAACCGTTTGATGCACTCCGTCGGATGTCGCCACGCGTCAATTTTTTGACAACTAATTCGATTTTGATGAGTCATACACCACATGTGCGAATTATGAGGCCCACAGTTCAATCCACTGAACCCTAATTATTTTCTCGTCCAATGGAATTTATTTCACCAAAATTTCTTTGTCTACAGGGGTACTTCCTTATTTACATTGTAAACTTAAGTAAATGGAGTAATATAAAAATAAATTAAAGTAAAAGGACAAAGACATTTACTTAAATGTTGAAAATGGAAATAAGGTAATCTGTACACCAGTTGAGCAAAGGGGCAGTTTGAAGCACCTACAATGGTTTTTTCGGCGAAGGGAGGTGCAGCTGCACCTCCTTGCGCCTTAATGGATTCGCCTCTTCGCCTAGCGCCAATTTTTTGAACACAAAATGAAAAACAAGTATAACTTTGCACTCTTTGACCTCAATCATGCACTATTTGGCACTAACCCTCTTGAACCCCTCTACCCGGCATAACATTTGCCTTCCACCCTTTCAAAGACCCCGAATCCCTGGATATTCCTTAGGATTATTTCTGCATTTCCATGGTTGTATTGTCAGCTGACCCTTCTTTGTTTCCTAATGATTTTGAAGCTTTGATGTAATGAGTCAAGTCAGCTTGTTATACTTTTGGAGCTTTCTAAAACTTCATATTGAACCATATTGAATTCTTAAGTTGAATTTGATCATATCGAACCACTTAAGGAAGAAAATCCATAATCTTTCATTGGTTTTGCTGGAATCTGAGAATATTCTACTTTGTAACCAAGGGGGATAAATATTTATTCAAAATGTCATGGCCAAAGAAAAGCCTCTCCATTCCTCATAAATTGTCAATGAAATCCAACCCAAAGCCAGACCTTAAATAATCATATCTAGCACACTATGGAAGAGGCCTTATCTCTAGTTTCAGACTGGGCATGGCTCCCAGCAGCAAACGCAACAACGAACAAATGCGTGGATTGTATAGTGTCACACAAGGTACGACTTACAGCTTTGACTTGCATGCGCTGTACAACAAGAGGTGATGCGGTTCTTGTTGTGCGGAAGCGTCAACCAACTGCGAGTGAAAAATAACAACAGGCAGGAGAAAAATAGAACAAAATAATCAACAAGAACAACACCAAGATTTATACTGGTTCGGCAATTGCCTACATCCAGTTTGGAGACGACGGAGTATTCCACTATAATCAATGAGAGAATACAATAGTGTTTAACCACTCAGAAAACCCAAGCCCCAAATATACCCAAGCTCACACACTCAAGAATATAAAGGGGATACAAATTGAGTACAATTTAGAGAGGGAAAAATAATCAACAAAAGCTTAGTTGCCCAAACTATTATTTTTCTCTCTCCCAACTTCTCTCTTCTCTCATCAACTCTCGGTGCTTTCCGCTCTTCCTTTTTCCCAAATGCATGTTCCCTTTTATAAGCCAAACATTTGCTCTTCAACCACCCAACGGCAAAAGCAAAAACGCACAAGTCAAAAGGTAAAAGTAAGCCATCAATGCTAGCCATCAATTTGTCTCCAATTTGTCTGCTAGCCGAAAGCAGTTTTGCTTTTGACTAATTTTTTGAGCCAATCATCAACAATCTCCACCTTGGCTCAAAACCTCGAAGCAACACTCTCAATGGTCGTCTCCCAATCCCCCATGGGGCAATCAACAAACTTTACAAATGCCAATTAAGTCTAAGCAATGCTTAAACTTGAGCAACGAAACTGGCTTTGTCAACATATCCGCAGGATTCTCAGCAGTCCCAATCTTCTGAAGAAGAATATCTCCCTCTTCAATAATGGGAAGTGCATATGCCACAATATCAGTAAACCGAGCAGGCTTTCGAATTTCCCTTCTCGATCTTCTGGTTGCAATAGAATCTTGTTGCTGTGGAGGCTCTTGGGTAGGTGCCTCCTCTTCATCATCGTCGTCCTCATCATCAGAATCAACTGTAGGACTAGTGTCTGTAGTATCAGACCTTACTGGAACAACTGGAGTTTTCAGTAACTCCACCTGCTTTGAACTACTCATGGTCTTAGTCGCTTCAATTTCACCTTCATGCTTGTTCTGATTTACCATAGCAGCCTCATCAAAAGTCACATCTCTGCTTACAACAAATTTCTTCTCATCTGGACACCAAAGTCGGTATCCCTTCACGCCAGTGCTAAATCCCATAAATAGAACTTTCTTTGCTCTTGGATCTAACTTGCTTTCCTTGACATGATAGTAAGCAGGACAACCAAATATGTGTAAATATTTGTAATCAGTACAAGGTTTACCAGACCATACCTCCATGGGCGTTTTGCCCTCATTCGCAGCAGCAGGCAACCGATTAATGAGATGGCTTGCATAAGTAATCGCCTCAGCCCAAAACACCTTGCCTAAACCAGCATTAGACAACATACACCGAACTTTCTCAAGCAAAGTACGGTTCATGAGCTCTGCCACTCCATTCTGTTGCGGTGTCTCCCTAACCGTGAAGTGCCTCACAATACCCTCATCTTGACAAACTTTCAAGAAAGGATCAGACTTATATTCACCACCATTGTCTGATCTGAGAGTCTTGATCTTTCGACCGCTTTGCGTTTCAATCATCTTTTTCCACTTCAGGAATATCTTCAAGACTTCATCTTTACGCTTCATGGTGTACACCCATATTCTTCTAGAGAAGTCATCAACAAAGGAGACAAAATAATGGCTACCTCCCCAAGATGCATTATTGGAGGGTCCCCAAACATCAGTGTGAACATAATCTAGAATGCCCTTAGTGTGGTGAATAGCAGTGCCAAATTTCACTCTAGTTTGCTTACCCACCACACAATGTTCACAGAATTCCAATTTGCATGCCTTCGCACCTTTCAATAAGCCTTGCTTCACCAATCCTTGCAAGGCTTTTTCACCAGCATGCCCAAGACGCATATGCCATAACCTTGTGGTGTCTGTGCTATTTGCGTCAGCAGCTTCGGTGACAGCTGCTCCACCAATAACTGTACTCCCCTGTAAGAAATACAAGTTATTTCGTCTTGTACCTTTCATCACCACCAGTGCCCCGTACACAGCTTTAAGAACTCCACCCTCCATGGTGATCTTGAGACCCTTGGATTCCAAAGCGCCCAATGAGATGAGATTCTTCTTCATATCCGGTACATACCGGACATCACTCAATTCTCTGACTGTTCCATCATGTAGCTTCAAACAGATTTTGCCTATCCCTTGTGTTTTGCAGGCATTATTATTGCCCATCAAAACAACTCCATCATCCAGCTCCTCGAAGCTAGAAAACCGTTCCCGAATGGGACACATATGATAGGTGCAACCTGAATCCAAAATCCACTCAGTTGAGTGACCATCAGCAGATGAACTAGCCAAAGCAAACTCGAAATCAACATCTCCATATTTTGCAACATTTGCTTCAGAACCGGCTTTCTCCTTCTCTTTGTTCTTCAATTTGGGGCAGTCTTTCTTCCAATGACCCTTTTGGCGACAAAAGGCACATTCATCTTTAGCAGGAAACTTCCCTCGTGACTTTTCCCGCTTCCCAGATTTTCTTTCCTCTGTTCGACCCCTTGCAACGAGTGCCTCAGTTTGTGAATTTTGAGTCTTCTGTTCCTTTTTACGACACTCATGATTCACCAATGCCGCAGACACCTCATCCAGTTTCACCTCGGATTTTCCATACAACAAAGTAGTTGTCAAATGATCATAATCATCAGGCAATGAATTTAACAAACATAGTGCCTTATCCTCATCAGGAATTATCACATCAAGATTTGCTAAATCAGCCAGTATTTTATTATAATCATTGAGGTGTTCATGCATAGAAATACCTGAACGATATTGAAATCGGAAGAGTCGTTTCTTCAAGAAGAGCCGATTTTCTGCGCTCTTGGTCATATACTTCTCCTCCAATTTCATCCATAACTTCTTAGTAGAAGTTTCCTTCATATACGGGTATTTCAACTCCTTATCAAGGAACGATCGAATAGTGGCACAAGCATGGAGATTAATTCGAGTCCACTGCTTGTCATCAATATCTTCTGGTTTATCCTCCAGAACCATATTCAACTCTTGTTGATACAACACATCCATAACTTCACATTGCCACATACCAAAATTATTGGAGCCATTAAATTTATCAACCTCTAACCTTGTAGTGGCAATTGGATGTCTATTGGATGTAGGTGCCGACGACGACGATGCCGATTCCAAAATTTCAACTTTTTCTCCAGCCATCAAATCTGCCCGGCACTATTCACGTGCACTATTCACCCGTCACTGTAGCACCGACAGATTTTTCACTCCCACGAAACCCCAGTCGAAAAACTGGAGCTCTGATACCACTTGTTGTGCGGAAGCGTCAACCAACTGCGAGTGAAAAATAAATAACAACAAGAACAACACCAAGATTTATACTGGTTCGGCAATTGCCTACATCCAGTTTGGAGACGACGGAGTATTCCACTATAATCAATGAGAGAATACAATAGTGTTTAACCACTCAGAAAACCCAAGCCCCAAATATACCCAAGCTCACACACTCAAGAATATAAAGGGGATATAAATTGAGTACAATTTAGAGAGGGAAAAATAATCAACAAAAGCTTAGTTGCCCAAACTATTATTTTTCTCTCTCCCAACTTCTCTCTTCTCTCATCAACTCTCGGTGCTTTCCGCTCTTCCTTTTTTCCAAATGCATGTTCCCTTTTATAAGCCAAACATTTGCTCTTCAACCACCCAACGGCAAAAGCAAAAACGCACAAGTCAAAAGGTAAAAGTAAGCCATCAATGCTAGCCATCAATTTGTCTCCAATTTGTCTGCTAGCCGAAAGCAGTTTTGCTTTTGACTAATTTTTTGAGCCAATCATCAACAGTTCTTCCCATGGTTGGTTGGCTTATGTGGATGACAACTTGGTAATAACACTCTTAAACCCTTTCACCGGACGTACCATTAGCCTTCCACCGGTCATGGAAGTCCCACCGGATTTTCTTAGATGTGATTACTACATTATGAAGGTTGTATTGTCTGCTGACCCAAGCTTGTTTGTTTCCCAGTGATATGAAGTGCTGGTAATCTATGATCATGCTGGAAAGAAAATAGCTCACACATTAAGTCAGGGGATGATGGTTGGGCTCAAATAGTCGTACCAACTGGGATCGGTTTCTGTGATGTAAATTATTATGAAGGCCAGTTTGTAGTTGTTAGTTTCGAAGGTCTGGTTTTTACGATCAATGTCAGCTGTGACTCAATATCTAAACCCCATATAAGAAAAGTGCTAGAACAGGCTTCACTAGTACACCTTACCTTGTCGAATCGTCCCGGGGAGATTTATTGCTCATTAGGAAGTTTGAACTCTTTGATTTTCTGTTACATAGGGTGACTATGAGCTTTAAGGTTTTCAAGCTGATATGTGCTTATGGAGATAGACCAGAAAGGGTTGAGGAGATTGAAAGTATTGGAAATTATGCTTTGTTTTTGTGTGAAACTGAATCCATGTGCGTCTGCTCTAGACTTCCCAGAGTATTGAGCTTTCATTTTGTCCTTATAGTTTAACTAAGGAAATCAAACAATACCCCTAAAGGAATCCACTAGAAAGTAAAAATAAAAATATCTAAATTTGATTAATAATATGATAAAAGACTACAAATACAGCTTAAATAGAAAACAAAAAAAACCCTAAAAAATTGTAAGAAACCATAGATTCTAATAATGTCCTTGACTAAGAAGAAAATAATTAAAATCCTAGTTAAATCATAATAGGAAAATAATATCCTACTTATTCACAAATTAATATACATCTTCCTAAGAAATCAAGCAATCCGAAAACTCCTTACGATATGCCTTTCTTCTTTTCCTGGCGCCATAATTGAGATGCTCAACCCACATTTGAAGCACATTTTTCTAATTTTGATTTTTTTTTCCTTTTTCTAAGTGCCCGTTTGGCATTGCTTATTTGGTGTGATAAGTAATTTTTTAAAAAATTTGAGAAGCCCAACCTATTTGGTAAACTATGAGAAAATCACATTGTTAAAAATTGCGGCGAGAGAAAGCTATAAGGGAAAACAGCTAATGAGGTACTTTCATTTTCTGATTATGAGGGAATCACTTTCGAATAGGCGCTAGGTTTAATGATTATGCGAAAATTAGTACCAACAACACTTTTAACAAAAAGTTTATCAAATGCCAAACTACTTTCTCTCACAGCAAATCTGATAGGGATTATTTTCACAGCACAACAATGTCAAAGTGGCCCTAAATGTCCTTCATAGGAACAAGCCAGTGATTTGTCGTATATCATATTATACCATAAATTGAAAATATTAGAAAATCTCATCCCCTCTAGTTTACACAATTGTTTGTTTGTTTTTTTTAAAAATTAAAAAAAGCCCTTCTTTCTTATATGGTTTAGGGTTCGTTGGAACTTGTATAGAAAGTGGAAAAGCTTGTAAACACTCGTATACCTAGGAAAACTATTTCCCCAGCTTTGTTTTCCACCATAAATCCAATCCAACAAATTGTCAATATATGGCAGAGGCAATATCATCAACCTTGGATTCTGACTTGGCATGGCTCCGAGGCAACGTTCTAGATTTGATACTAGAAAAGTTGATATCGATTTCCGACTTTATCTGGTTTGGCGCAGTTTGCAAGCTTTGAGAATCTGTACGTAGCTTTGGATATTGGAAGTGCAATTTTCTCAACTTTATCAGTATATGGATTGTTAAAAACAGGGCTTGTTTTATTCATCATGTATATCGGGAGTGCAACTTCGTAGCGGATAAATTAGCTGAATTGGGTTCATGTCTTAAGTTGGGTTTGTCAACCTTCCATGACCCTCCTGACAATATTAGACCCTTTCTTAGTAAAGATTTATTTGGAGTCTGTAGGCCTCGAGTCATTGTTTAATTTCTTTGTTGGGCGTTAGCCTCGTTTCTTCACCCAAATTTTTTTTGAAGAAATAGCTCTAGTCCAATGGACTAAAGGGGTATTTTAGCCCTAAACCTTAAAATGATACTAGCCTCTTGGCACGCATGTGCCAATTGGTTTTCTTCTTTTTTTTAAAATTAAGAAAAAATAACATGGGTAGTTATGTTTCATAAAAGTAAGACATATTATCTGATTTTGTTTTTAATTTTAATTTTTTTAATTTGAAAAAAAGTGAATTTACCATATTATCCTTATTTAATTAATAATTTCAATTCTTAATGTTTGAATTAACCAATGTCATTTTCTGGTATTTTGAATGTTTCACCATTCTCTGTCTTTTGTTTTATATATATAGATTACAAAATTGTATATTTAAAGAGTATTATTAGAATATTTTAAAAGTATAGCCACTCGGCTATACGCTTGAAATGTTAATATATTCGAATAAGAGTATAGCCCGTACGGCTATACTCTTTAAATATATTCGAACCGAACACGAAGCTTGCACTCGCGGACGACGGAGGTTGCAGTCGAAGTTTCGCTTCTCTATCAACTGAAGCTTCGATTTGTTTTCTTCGGTTTCAGCTGCTTCGTCCTCCGGGTTCGGCACCGAAAAAAGACCCAACCCGCCTAGGAGGCCCGCCCAACCGCCTAGCGCCCGCCTAGCCACAGAGGACGGAGGTTGCAGTCGAAGTTTCGCTTCTCCATCAACTCAAGCTTCGATTTGTTTTCTTCGGTTTCGGCTGCTTCATCCTCCGGGTTAGGCACTGAAAAAAGACCCAACCCGCCTAGGAGGCCCGCCCAGCAGCCTAGCGCTTGCCCAGCCGCCTAGGGCCCGCCTAGCCCCCTAGCGCCCGCCTAGCCTCCTAGCCGCCAGCCTAGGCCGATTTTTTAGAGTCTAAAGCACAAGATGCCGAGGATAGACTCAAAACGGTTGCCTCTCAGGCTCACAAGGTCATGCACTGATGTACTCAATCCATCTTTGGTCTATGGCTATGAATGTGTGATGTTATTAGTGTGGTGTTCATTTTGCCATTGGCTTCTTTCTCTTTGCTTTCAGATGGCTGACATTGTTACAGAGCAATGGATTCAAATTCAGCGGCTTTAAGATGCTCTTCATATTACGCAAGTAAGTTCTTTCTGCTTGAAACTGACGTCAGGTTCTCTATTTGCTAAATTCATAAGTTTTGTTGATTCACTAATATTTGCTAGTTTCTTCTTGGTTGGACCGCTTTTCATTCTTTGGATATTGCATTTCTGTTATAGATTTTGACATTTGATCATGCCCTCTTGTTTGCTGAGAGAAAAAAAAAAAAAAAAAAGAAGAAGAAGAAAGATTTGTTTCCTCCTCCTGTTGCATAGGAACCTAAAACAAACCCCCCAAAGAACAGAAAAAAAAAAAAAAAAAAAAAATTTGATATATTACACCGCCTCCAGTGAAAAATCTAATTCATTTAAGCATTTATATTTGTTCTTGTATCAGCATCTGTGTTTCTGTTGTGTGAACTCCACCTCAACTCCAAAGAAAACAAATATAAAAAAATTAGAGGGTGCATTTGCTAACGCATGGGTTGGGAATCTCTTAATTATATTGAACTTTTCAAACTGACTTCAAAAGCACCAGATTAACATACCAACATGAAATATCGTTTATGGAGCCTCCATTAGTGTAAAAGGACTGTGACTTCATTAGCTGAAAATGCTTTAGAAGAAGGATAGACCTCGAGTTCATTGACATCCCTTTCACTATAAAAACCAGGCTTTTAAGGTTGAGGCAATGACCCTTCAATTTTGAAACATAGCAAAGATTATTCAGCAAACATTTCCAATTTTGAAGGATTCAGGAGATGACAAATATTTTAATCTGATCTCTTAACAATTTGTGTCTAACAATGGCTAATATGCCGTTAGAGAAACAGAGATAGAGGTGTGCATATCACTGTGCTGGTTGTAACATTTGGCTAATATGTACCTACAGGAACTATGAACATGTCTGTTTTCTAACTGTCCAGCATTCAGTCCCATATAGCATGGCTGGTCTAACAGATGTTCTACAAATCGGTAATAACACTCTTAAATCCTTTCACTGGAAGTGCCATTCGCCTACCGCCAGTCACGAAAGTCCCACGGTTGTTTATTAGACCTGAAAGGTACATTAGGAAGGTTGTATTGTCTGCTGACCCTTATTTGTTTCCAAATGATTATGAATCTCTGGTAATCTATGATCATTCTGAAAAAATAGCCAATTTAAGGGGTGTTTCAACCAAAAAACAAAAGAAAAAGTCGGGGAAAAAAAAAGTCAGGGGAAAAAAAGAAGTCGGGGGATGATGGTTGGACTCACATAGCCACAGATAGTAGGAGCCAATTCTCTGATGTAATTCATTATAAAGGCCAGCTTCTAGTTGTTAGCTATGATGGATCGGTTTTTTCTATCAATGTCAACGATGCAACTACTGAACCTTATATAAACAAAGTGGTAAAACAGGCTCCACTATTTGGACTTGGACCTTACCTTGTCGAATCGTCCCGTGGAGAGCTATTGCTCATTATGAAGTTTGAAGGTTCTGATTTTCATCTTAGGATGACCGTGAGTGTTAAGGTTTTCAAACTGCTATGTGCTTGTGGGGATAGACCAGAATGCGTTGAGGAGATTGAGAGTATTGGCAGCGATGCTTTGTTTTTGGGTGAAGTTGAGTCCATGTGTGTGTAGACTTCCTGGGGTGTCAACCAAATTGCATATACTTCAGTACATCATATTGGGGAATAGCTGAACGGCCTCTTGACATGGCTGCCTTCAACTTGGCACCCAGAAGAATGGAAACCCATTATTTCTCCTCCAGTCGTTTAACCAAGAGGATGCCATCGTCAGTCTGGATTTTGCCCACCGTGGTGTTAAAGCCTTGAAGCGGAGGCATCAGACGTTAAACACAACTGCCACAGAAAATGTGATTCAAATTTATAAAAACATATGTATTTCCCATTACAATTGACTTTCAAGAAAATATGTTTCATATTATGCCTACTTCAACTTGTAGCTCTTTACCTCATTCTCAGCAATGAACATTTAAAAAATCCCACATCTACCACATCAAAGGACAGACCAAACAGGAGAACGACAAAACTGATCATTCATTATCCAGATAGAAATAACAATCCCAATAAATTGATTCCTCATGAGGAAGAAAAGCGGTGTAAGAGACAGAATAAATGTGGAAAGCTTAATTTGCACTTTTGACTACCCCTGTTACATTCTATGCACAAGCAACCCATTTTGTGAGGAGTGCCTGCTGCCATTGGCCTGGATCAATCAATGTGCATCTTCTTCTTCACAAAACTTGGTGTACTTTTCTGAGTCCATCAGCTTTTTCACTTCACCGCTATCACTTATCTCGACTTTAATTATCCATCCATCCTCATATGGGCTTGAGTTGACCTAGTACAGAAAAATGGATCAAACATTACCACAGGGAAAACATAAGGGGGTGTGGAATCTTTGATGTGTCTGTAATGAATTGATGTTCATAGAGGATGCATAATCCAACAAATTATGCAAAACTTCAGCAGTTGAAAGGAATTCCAAAAGCTGAAAGACTTTTGATGGTTTGGGACAACGCTTGAAGAGATAGTTACAAATTTCACAAAGGACCACAAACTTCAATTTAAGCCCACCTAATAGTTTATCCAAACACTGATTGTGTAAAAAATATTGGGGGTGGTTGAGCTTAAAACTGACATAATAATTTAATGACATTTTAACCATTAAAAGAAGAGATGAGTGTTTAACCATAAATAAGATACCTTTGTTTAGCCTTTCAATAGATTACCAAGTTGTCTTTTCATCAAAAAATGTTAGTTCTTAATTATGTTTCACTTACGCTACCATCTCCACAACTCTTAAATTACAAAAACTATACGTTCTCCACACTATCCAAATTCAGTCACACAAGTATTTATCAGCTAACCCCACCACTACCAAAAAAATTATGACTAATTATGAGATGGGAATTACTGACTTGAACAGAGAGAGAGAGATAGAGGCTCCATCTGTATGCAGTTATAACCAAGTCTAAGAGAAAATGCCACATGGAAGTCTACCACACATAAACCTTCCCATAATTCTTTAGAAAATTTTGAGTTGGTAATGGTATCATCATGTAACTGAAGGAAACACTGCCTCACTGTTAAGCACATAACTCTAGACAACTTATAAATTGTAGCACTTATTCTTAGGATTTCACTAAAAATAATGAACAGGACGTTAAGCCACTACAGATTTAATACAAAACTAATTTCAGGATGTCTTTGACTACATAATTGAAAAATTATTTCAACTTTATATAACTCGTGACATTAACAATAACCATTCTCAATTTGTTTCTACTTTGTTCTGGCCTGATATAAAGTAAGTCTTAGTTAAACAAAGACAAATAGCGAATTGTCTTTGTAATTCAGATATAAGGATACCAACGACAAAAGTAGGCAAAAAGCACAGAAACACACCCAGCTGGCCTGTCTTTATGCAAGTATCATAACAATCCTAAAAATAACATAAGCCAAGGGTACCTACCAAACCAGGGGAGTTGCCAAGCTCTTCATTGACTTCAATCACTTTTCCTGACACAGGAGAGTAAACATCACTTGTTGCCTTGACACTTTCAACCGCTCCAAAACCTTCACCCTGCTTCACAGCAGCCCCCACTTCAGGCAACTCAACATAAACAACATCACCTAAATGATCTTGAGCATGATCAGTTATTCCAACAGTTGCAGAGTTTCCATCGACTTTAACCCACTCATGAGAATCGGCATACTTAAGATCCTTCACAACTGCAAGTAAATGGAAATGTAAAAGATGAACCACCAGGAAGCTATGAATGTAACAAAATAAAAATTCACTAGTTCTGATAATATAATACCATCTATCAATACAATAATAACAACTTCCTTCTGAATTTGCGAACAGAACAATATTTCGAATTAGGTTCATATCTCATCAGATAATATTACTGGCCAAAACACTTTACAATACACTGAGTAAATAATAATCCCAAAGTTATACCATCTCAGATATTATTTGGCTTGGTTAAACAATTATAAGTCCATATCGAGACTTCATGTTCATGACACCCACTCTGAACTTGTTTTAAATGCAAGAGAAGAGACAGACAAGAAATCCCATTTTTTCATTCACAATGCACAGATATATTTATCTAGAGGCGACCTTGTAACTAGAACAAATGAAAATGAAAGCCTTGAACATGTATCTGTCAAAAACTAATGACAGTCACTCACAGCTGAAACTAAATTCTAGCCAAAGAGCAATAACTATACGATCATAATGCGCTGATTATTATACCTCACTGACATCAAATTTTGCAAAAGACGCAAAAACCCATTAATCTCTGGAAGATTAAATCCACAACCACATCATATCAAACCATTTGGCAAAAAGACGCACAACCCGTCAGGAAAAATCAGATCTTTAGTTGCAAAAGTTATAGATCAATCATTTTAACAAACCCAGAAATGAGATCCACATCTTCACCAATACCAAAACCAATGTCAGAAAAATCAGCTTCTTATCAATCTAAGCATTGAATATAAAAATTACCAACAAACCACGTTCAAAAGTATTCATCTTTGCAGAGATCATTGTGGAACACATAAAGCAAATCAATAAAAGAAAAGTAATCCAGGAAAAGAGGGAAGCGGTAGGTTTGAATTAGCTTACCAGAAGCAAACCCTCTGTGGGTCACTTGGATTCTGAGGTAGGAAGCAGCCCTTGAAGCCCACAGCAACCTTGAAGCCATTTGTGAATCCAACAGCACTACCACTCTGTTCCTCTCTTTATATATAAACTACACTCGTTCTCTTTTCTCTTTTATAGAGTGGGGTTGGTGGGTGTGGTTTTCTATTTGTTTCCACTTTCCCTATAATTAATTAGTCTAATTGGAAATAAATAGAAAATATTGAGCGAATATTTTGAGAAAATTTCTAGAAATTTAAAAAAGAAAAAGAAAAAGTTTGATATGAAGGATACGAGGTGGTGTGTCAATTTGTCAACAAACCCAATAAGGCCGAAGTTGGTGAGTGTCACTGTGGCAGAGTGATATTGTCGACTTATTATTTAAAGGACACGTCACATGTTAATGGAACTTCCATAAAACCATGGTCTATATGACACAAGTGGACATAATTTATAAATCTATTTTCATTTTATGCCACTTATGACTTTTTTTGCTTTTCCTTCCTCCCCAGTGTTGCACTTTTTTGTTACTTCATTGGGATTAAGAACGATTCCTTGCACGGATTAGTCTAAAACATCTGTAATACTACACTCACCACTTCCTTCTGTGAAATTTTCTTTTGTCGAATGATCTATCAATTCCTTGTTTTATCTTCAAATACAGTTCAAATTTGTTACATACTCTCAGGTGAACTCAAAATGTCTTTCTGCTGTTAGAAGATGGCTTCAGTCGAAGAAAACAATGATTAGTGACTGCATCATCGTTGTCCTGACCGAATCGACTTCCAAGTTGGTTAAGGGAATTGACAATCTAATAACATAACATTATTTTGTGTACCTTCTTATCTAATTTTACTTGTGGGCGTGTAAAAGCTCAGGCAAACATTGCATAGACAATCATAAAGTGCTTATCCTCCAGTGGTTGCAAACATGGAGCTACCTTTAGTAACGTAGAGATATGAAGCTTGAGCATCCCTTAATGGATAATGCTTTGTGATGATCCTGATGAAGAGATGGATGTTAACAGCATCCGTTATCGGATCCTGTTGTCTACAGCTGCAACCGTTGTAGTTTTTTTCTTTCACAAGTTGTGTGCTCGGTTTACCTACAGAGATAGGGCACCCCCTTCACCTAAAACACTTTCTGACTTTTCTGAACCTACTTCAGTGGCTTATGTATTCAAAATGCATGTGGTGATGCTTTTTGTTTCATTGTAGTATATGCCTAGTTTTTGACCTTCACATCCATTGTGCTTTGTTATCCAGCACAAGCAGCCCTACCTTTTCATTTGAAACAAAGGGTTAAAATACTTTCACCTACCACAGAAGGTAAAACACTTAAGTCACTTGCATCCCCATTCCCTTCTGTATTAATTTGTAGAGCATGAGGCATCAGAAGAATCAGTTTGTGATGTTTGTGAGAAAGAAAGAAAACCTAAGAGGGAGGGGTTCACTTGCAAATCTGGATCATTTCACTACAAGTTCCAATACTTCAGATAAATTTAGATCCTCCTCTGTTAGAACTTAGCAACTTGCAAATCAAGGGCATAATGCAAGACGGCCTTTCAACTCCTAATATGAAAAAGATGACAAACTTCTTGCAATTTAATATAACTATACACGGATGACCATAACGTAATCCAAAATATTTGTCCTGAATAAATTCAAGTGGGGAAACTCGTTTGCTGCATATATATAGAATATCTATCTTTATGATCAAAATTAATAAAATCCATCCATCAGATAGGTAAAACAGTCCCGATATCCTTGTGCATTGTTCTAATAACAGTACTAACCTGCTCGGTTTGATCTTCACTTGAACATGCTCCAAGAAGTACTTTGGCAGTTCCCCCATCTGGGTAGCAACCAGCATCAATCATTTCTTCAAAAATTTCCAAGCATCTTTTGTATAGTTTCTTTCTAGAGTATGCTCCAAGACGAGAAGTCCAAGTCACAACATCAGGTTTTAAGTTTTTGGTTGGAAGTGATTGAAAGAGCTCTTCCATCTTCTCGAAAAACCCTGCCCGTCCATAAATGTTAATCAAGATGTTGTATGTACTGATATCAGCTGCATATGGTCCTTTTTCCATTGCAGTCAAAACTTCCTCCATCTTTTTTAACTGACCTAACCGGCCATAGAGGTTTAACATACTGTTAATGACAAAGGTGTCTAGCTCCAGCCCAGACTTTTGCATCTGGTTCACAATGTCCTCACATTTTGTTACATTGCCAGCTTTGGAGTAGGCAGATAAAAGCAGCATATGGGATTTCACTGTTGGGGTTATTCCTAATCGCTTCATCTCTTCAAATGCAACTTCTGCATCTGAAATGCATACAGAGAACGGTTATTATAAATGAAGATGGTTAGAATTTAGAATGCTGCAATGGTTATAGAATTATGCATGGAACGAGAAATATAATAGAAGACAATGATGATAAAGTTATTTCTATCATAAGAGCATAATAGCACTGAACAGAACAGACTTATCCATAATAGTTTCATTTGCAATCACAAAGGTGCCTTGAAGTCTGAATGTTAATATTTACCTTCATGAAGACCAGCTCTCCCATATGCATCTACCATGATATTATATGAAGCTCTATCGGGTTCACATCCCATGTGCTGCATGAGAGAGAAAATTTCTGCAGCCCCATAAGGAAACCCTGCACGACTGTAGGGAGAAAAATCATACAGAAGTTTGGGTGTATATTGAAACAACTTGGACATATTGTTTGAAGTTGCTTCTCAAGGAGGTGTAGTAATATGTTCTGAAATGATTGCATATTCGTGGAACATTAAACCACCAAATTCAGTAGATATTAACCTGTAAGCTTCCATAAGTGCATTATAAGCATAAACGTCAGGCTCGTGTCCTGCTTCTTGCATCTGCTCAAATATTTCTTCTGCTTTCTCACAAAGTCCTTCCCTAGCAAATGCATTTACCAAAGCAGTATACGTGCATATGTTGGGTTTACATTTCTGACTTCTCATTTCGTGAAACAGCTTTAAGGCCATGTGGGATTTTCTTTCCTGCACAGATCTTAAATTTTGAGGAACATTTTGTTGTATTGTTTAATAAGCAAGCAAGAAATAGAACATTTGCTTGTTAGTAATCTGAAGCAGTGAACTATATCAGTAGACGATCATTAGAAAAGCAGAGGACTTCAAGCTTGCAGAAAGTACTAAAATGCAATACGGCTCACCTTTCCATATAAATTGATTAACGTCGTATATGTGTCAGTAGATGGTTGGCATTGATCTCTTTTCATCCTCTGAAAGATCTCTAGTGCTTTTTGAGGGTTTCCTCCTTTTATTAACCCATTAATATAAGCATCGAACACGATTGCACCTGAGTAAAATTAGGATCTTTCTGCATGAATTCACATTGTACTTAGTTTGAAGGAAATGCAATCAGTCATATCTGATAAACTAACAAGCTGGGGCCAAGGTTTTTGAATTTTGAGATTCAAACAAGATTTACCAAGCAACATTGAAAAGTATTTCACAGCAGAAGCAGTTATTAGAAGCTAAAAGAACGTTTATATACATGATTACGATGATAATGATCCACAATATTGATTATTTAATTTCTCAAGCTCCTTAGATTAACTTTTTCCTTTCTTATAAGCAGCTAGAAATTGGAACAGACACATACTTGGAGGAAGACCATACTTTCTCATTTCACCAAAGACGGCTTCAGCCTTATCTAGCAATCCAGACTTGCAGTAGGCCCTCAGAAGAAGGGCATAAGTGTCTTCAGTGGGGATGCATCGAGCTTCAAGAAGTTCTAAATATGTTGATTCTGCCGCTTTATGTTGCGATTTCTGCCCATAAGCATCTAGCAGCAAATTGTAGCAGATGACATCTGGCTTGAAGGAGCTCTTGTACAATATCCACTCACATATCTGGACAGATGATTACAACATTACACTCAGAAATATCAAGTTTATCAAAATATCAGAGACTTTTGATCATTCTAAATATGACAAATTGCAAAGTGCAATATTAGATAGTAATCAAATTCAACATGATGGGGAATACTAGTTTCTCACCAAGATAATGGAGCCCCACTGTTTATTGAGACGAAGTTGAACAGCGACATTGATGATATCATCCCATATGGTATGAGAGGCTGGAAGTGTATCAAGAATTTCCCAAATACTGCTTTTATCAACTTCCTTCTGTACAAGGTCCAGAATCTTCTGACCAGTGGGGCTCATCACTGGGAAAACTCCATCAACAAACCCGGATCCATATTTCCATCCTCGCCCCCTTAGAGAACCACCTAGACAAAGAAGATGGTCTGCATTTTTGAACGTGTGTGTATGCAATAACATCATAGTTAAAACAACAAAATGAGTACAATGTTCTGATTACATCGTTTCCTAGACATTTTCTTGTTGTTGAAGCTTCTGAATTTTCCACGTTTGTCAATATACAGGCTGTCACGCTTGCTCTTCTCGACAGCTCCACCACCAATGGAACTCTTGATTTTCCATCTGAAATTACTCTTACTACAGATTCTTGGCCCAATGAAAATATAACTGATGGCACATTCAACAATCAACCTATTTAGTTACCAAATGAAATTTCCATTAGAGGAAAGGATGGTAATTGATGCACAAACTAAACTAAAAAATGTAAGATACAGTCAGACAGTGAATGAAGAGAGAAGAAGCTTACATGAATGGTTGGAGGTGGAGGAGGAGCTTCCAGTTTGGTATTTTTGTGAGCTTTCAGTTTGCAAGAAAGAAGATAGTGTTGATAACATGCAGGCGGGTGAGGACAAAACAGATAAATTTCAAAATATCTCACACCTTTTATATGGACAACACATTTTCTTTGTCTTTTCATTCTTATTTACCCACCCAGATTCCATGAAAATTTTACCCTATTGCAAATAATAATAATAAAACGGTAATTTAGGAAAGGAATTGGATCCTCATAAATACCAATGTTATTCGAAGAGATTCAATGAAAATTTTACCCTATCTCAAAACACTTCTACATACAAGAAAAACTTCCCCTGTTATATCACCAACAGCCAGACGTTGGCCCCAGGGAGTGTTTGGAGATTTGAAAAAAGTTTTTATTTTCCGCCGGTGCCAACGTCTGGCTTTTGGTGATATAACAGGGGAAGTCCTTAATGTATTGGTGTTGGAAGACTTGTAGGAGTGCAAATGGAGTAAAAACTTGATCAGAGTTCCCTTGAAATTTTTAAAGGATAAAATTCAGCCTGTCAGAGCTGAATTAGGTCTACTTATGTTGCATTGGGAGGGACGAGACTTCTTAAATATGATATGAAAAGAAGGATACCGTGGAAGATCACAAATAGAGAGCCCTGGAGGCTGGAAGAAACTCTTTTATCCACATCCACCCAGCCTTGTGACTTTTAATGAAATGAGACTGAAAAGGGTTCAAGCTATATAACCAAGAATGGGGATTAGAGTAAATTATAATGGCACTCACTTACATGATGGTTTATTGTTTACTAGGTTTTTATTTATTTGTTTGACTTTCATCCTCTTTCAATCTTGATGCTCTGTAACTTTCAACCTTTGATTGACCCTATAACTTTCCGCTTGAGCTCTTTGAATCTTTATGCTCAGGAACTTTCAAGTCTCTTGCTGGCAGTAGATTTTCTGTTTGAGATAGCAAACATTGTAGCCAATGACATAATTTCTGAGTCCTCCTTAAGGTCCAAGCCAGAGCCAACCTTCTAGTCTCGATCGTGTCCCCCCTTAAGGTCCCAACTGTAATAAAATGATCGATATATTTTCCAACGTACTTCTTTCAAGGGTTTTGTTTAGCACATGATTGCCATGATACGCTTTTTGAAAATCAAGGCCATTTTTAAGTAGTTCATTCCCAACTATCAGCTATTGGTAATGTCAATGAACTGATGAAGCCTACATTACATTCATCTAATGGCAAGCCAATCCTGGAAATTCCACTTCAAATTCATGCAGTGGGGAGTTGATAGATATAACGAGTCTAGGAATTTCGGGTCCGCTGTAAATGTCTTAATGAAGTTCAAAGCTATTGATAATTTGTCTCAGAATTGTAAGAAAGGTAAGGCTACAAACAAATACAAATGAAATTATGGCACTATGCTGCTTCAGCCCAAAAAGTATGTGATTTGGTTCCTAAAGACTCGCAGCATAGCATCCCATACCAAATCATTTTTGCTGAATATGCAACCATCTCACAACATAAGCTGGATTGATTAATTTTTTTGGTTTTTCAAATTGTCCGCAGTAACAGGCACACTACTCCACTTCAGCCAAATAATCTTCAATCTCTGCTGGGGTTAGCACTCTGCAGAAAAGTGAGCATAAAAATACAATTCAGCCACAAAATGCTGGAATAGTTTCAAAATCAGAAATTCATCAAGCAAGGATATTAACTTAAAATGAGCAAAGCATTTATTGCCAAAATAGGAAGTAAAGATGGAGCTTGCCTGAATTTTTTGTCTGTGCCAATTATCCCAATCTCAATATTTTTTCCTGAGATTTGTCCTTCAAATCTGCATCAAATATGAAGCAACTAATCAGACCGCTTACAGAAATACAGAACTTGAAAGTAATAACTGAACGGATTGTTGACTTGCTGGCCAGGAAGCAAGATGAAACTTGCATCACTGAAACAATCATTTTGCATCACTGGCTTGTTCTCATTTTGTCAATCTGATTGACTGAAGGTGAACTCCACACAGCATTTGCCCGAGCAGTAACAAATACTTTATAATGAAGCACAAAAACAATTTTCTTTTTCAAGTTTCTTCCCCTTTCTGACTCCTACATATTATGCATTTATAAAAAAGGTTATGTATATATACCCCTCCTTCAGAGTCAAAATAGCCGTGTGCACAGCATCATCAAGTTCCATATCATCAGTATACCTGAATTATAAAAATAATAATAATAAGATACACTTCACCTTTGAGAACAACAAACAAAGTGAGACATAAATTTGAATCGTAAGTATCAAACATAAATAATTGAGAAATGCCAAATGATATAAGTGCTAAACTATAGAAATAATAAGACAGAAAAGGACATCCAAGAAAGGGTATCGTGTTAAGTTTCTATTTGAACATATATAAATCATGATTGCTTAAAGGCTTGACGTTACATGATGTTTATGACAACCAGAGAAAATGCCATCGTTATCTATATTTCTATAGTTAGAAGGGCCTATTGGTTCTCAAACCAGCAATGTCAAATACATAAAACATTATGGCAAGCCAAACTGAGAGCATGTGTGGAAGAATAAGAAATTCTCAGATTAGGCAGAGAACAGACCACCTAATAGTATATGTAGAAACAATAAACAATTGTAATGGTAGCCCCAAAGCCCACCTAAATTCTTTTATGAAAGAGTATACAATGCATGAAGGAAGAGATGTCACTTTAGTCGGTTTAAAATGGACGAAATGTCCAAAACCATGTCTTAGTACCTCTTCTCAAGAAATGTTTTTGCATTTGAGACATTCTTCCCCATTGCAGAGGCTTTCCACGAGAAATATGAACCTGAAGGATCAACCTACAGAGAAATAAATTTAAAAATATCAATATTTGCATATTAGCTTTCATATTATTGTCAACAAAGGGCAGAATACAATTTTTTAAATATTACTAACGCCGGACAGGAATTTCCTTCTCTCCCACCAACTAGAATAGAGTTATGATTAAAACAAACAGAAGTTGTCTGGAAATGATTTAAGAAACAAAAAAAGTTTGAAAAATATATTTATCTGCCAAATGATGCAATCCATTCAACTAGATTCAAATTCAGCTAGTGTTCTTAGGAGAAAAGCTTCAAAATGTGCATGTCCTAAAGGCAAAGCACTGAAGTAAAAATTTTCCAGGCAGATAAAAGAGTTTCAGTACGCCAACCAAATTCAGGAGTGCAACCTACTGTATGGAGAGCTGGAGATTATTTGAATGAAGCTTAAGCAAGATTACTACTGGTCAACTTACCAGGTTAAAGATTACAAAGAGTGCAAAAAACTTTTGTTTAACAAACTTTAACACAACCAAATATTGGGCAGAAGCAAGTTCAGAAGCCAAATATGCTTTAAAAATTTGGTCCAAACTCTGTTTAAATTAATGTTCTTTCCTTAAAAGGCATCATCTCTTGCAACCGGAAACAACAAATAGAGAAATGATCCATAACAATATTTAATAAAACATTGGAGAATGGAAATACCTGGTATAGTTGGGGGCCGCTGTCATCAAACCCAGCAACCAGCAGAGATACCCCAAAAGGCCTTACACCACTACAAAGAAAAGGGGAGAAAAATACTTCAGTAAATTTAAAAAGCATCGATTAGAGGCCATTGGTTTCATATATGGATCGTAGTTTCAATGTGACGAAACATGGGCCAAGAACTAGTGTATTTGTTTCAGTCCAAAAAGGGAACCACATTTTATATTAACATGGACAGAGTGATAGTTACCCAGATTGAGTGAACTCCTGCATAACAGCCGCAGTTTCCCTCACAAGTTGAGTAACAGGGATTGGTTCCTACAAACATGATAGTTTTATACAAGTTAAGACCTTCACAATATACAAGCACATCTTATTATTATAGTTTGCAAGAACTTGACAAAGATATGATGAAACTTTGTCACATCACATCTCACAAAGTTATAATCAAATAAGGAGAGAAGAAAAACTCAGTACCTTATATAATCTGTGATATTGTTCTGCCTGCTTCCTGCTTTTTCGAACCAAGACTCGAAAATCAGGACCCATACCACTGCAGGAGAGAAACTAATGGTAAGAAGACTTGCACGCTGAATGAAGATAAAATAATAGATTTATGTACAAGTAACTCAGTACTAAGAAAATAATGGGCTTCAGTACAGGAATCACACAAAAACAAACCTGTAAACAACTCCAATATTTGGTGTCAAACTCTGTATCTTTTTAACCTGACCAAAGAAAATACATACCATCAGAAACCAACATCTTAGAAGGGGAACCATTCAAATCATTCCATAAACATGAGAAACAGTCCTATTTAGAAAAGATGTTGTTCAGAACATAGATATGGTGTGAAGCACTTAAATCTTGTAGGTCCAAAAGTTAGTTAATGCTAAAAGTGATACAAACTCATATCATCATGACTCATTACAAATCCAAGTCTCCAGAAGCTATGCCACTAGGCTCTGGCACATAGTCTCCATTTAACTCAAGCAGATAGAAATTGTAATATAAGATAATATCAAACTAGTTAAATCTAAATAGGGAACTTCACAAGTGATCAAGAGGACTTACAGATGCTTCATCAACCAAGATTGAAGGTAGCTTCTTCTCAGTTGCAATAACAACCCCATTAGCAGCTGCAGTAACCATGTAAACACGCACACAATTATACAGACAGCTATGTCTATGTCTGATATAGAAAGCCAACTTTTAAATTTCCTTTCATATCACATCAGCAGGTTAAATTCCCACCAAATATTTTCTTACTAGTTCGTTCTAAATATATCTGTATACATTTGGTCCGTAACAAAAGTTCCAATGTTTATCATTAAAATTGTCAAAACAAAGATCTAGTTTATCCAAATTGTACCATTATCGCACTTCAACATTGCATCTGAAAACTTCTGAGTAGGTTCTATCCAAATATCAGATCACGCATTTGGGCCTAAAGTATAAACTGAACTAATTTATCTTAAAATTTTCAGCTCAATCCAATATATAGTTCAAATAAATTAAAAAACCTAGCTTTTCATCCAGATGCCAGATTCTACCAATATTTCAATAATCTTCTGACTGATTCAGCAAATCAATTAGATTACAAGCACCACTTAGAACAAGCACAAAGAACCCTAGCAGGACTAATCACTCAATGGGTAAGCTTAAAATAAAGCTGACAAAGCACTATGACCATTACCTTTGATCCCCAGAGAGGTTTGGCCCGACCCAACTGCTGTCAAAGCGTGCTCGATCTGCACTAGCTTCCCTGAAGGGCTACTCAGCATATGCCGCAAATAAATCAAAAAGTACAAATACCCAACTAAATTTCTACACCAACGCGCGCACACACATATATATGATGAACCTGGAAATGTGAAGAATAACGATAGAGCGGGAGAGTTACCTGAAAGTGGTGAGAGAAAACGAGTACTGACTGTCTCCCATTGCGTGCTATAGAGAGAAAGACTCAAGCTTTTTTCTGTGTTTCTGAAAAACGGAGAGAGATTTGACGGAAGTTTTGGCGAAAAAACATAAAAGGGGTCTGAAGACTGTGCTTTACTTGTTGGAGAAGAAGGTTTTGGTTTGGTTCATGTTGGGTGGGCTTTCAAATTATTAGGCCGAGAAATTTCAATGGCCCTTTATGAGTTTCAGCTTCGTCTTCAACTTTGCATGGGTTTGGCCCAAAACAAAGTTGACCCGACCCGACTCTGTTTAGAGGTTTTTTCTTTTTCTTTTTCTTTTTCTTTTTTCAAGGAGTGGAAGAAAAAGGAAAAACCCTTCTTCTCCAACACGAAAGCATATCATAAATCACCATCTCTCTGCAGAAGGAGCACTCATCGCAGTGAAGCAAATCACATACTAATTCGGTAACTCTCTCTCTCTTTCTCTCTCTCTACATTAACACATGATTAGTTCCTTCTATCTTTACTGAATGGTCACTGAAAGTTGATAGAGAACTGAGTTTCTCTCTGAAGATTTCTTACAGTGTTCTGTTTGGGTTGCACGAATTTCAATTTTGTTTCATAGTATTTGTTTTCTCCCGATCTTTTTCAGTATAGAAGGTACTCGGGTAAAAGTCCTTTCGCTGTTTTACGAGCTAGAGACAGATCTGTCCTTATTCACTGAAACCCATTTCTTGTTTATTTGTGTTGATTCAGATCAATCTCAAAGTTCCAATCAAACCAAGATGTTTCTCACAAGGTGAATTTCATTTCTGAGGAGTTTTCTTAAGTAAATTATATGTCTCAATTATATGCATATACATATTCTTTTTTTACTTCTTTCCTTGTTGATTATTTTTTGGGTATGTGTGTGTTGTGAAGGACTGAGTATGACAGAGGAGTAAACACCTTCTCCCCTGAAGGCAGGTTGTTTCAGGTTGAGTATGCCATTGAGGCCATCAAGGTACGACCTTATTATATCCGACTTTCACTCTCTTTCAGATTCTTAAAAAAATGAAAGAAAAAAAAAAGCCTCATTTTGCATAAAATGTAGGATTAAGCAGAGTGTCAGTGGCACAAAAATAGCTATTGTTTTAACACATTTTCTCTATATAATTACTGGATATTGAAAGTTGGGTTTTGATGAATTACAGTTGGGTTCGACTGCTATTGGGTTAAAGACAAAAGAGGGTGTTGTGCTTGCTGTGGAAAAACGTATCACTTCGCCTTTGCTGGTATGCAAATTATCTCCTTGTGTGAATTCTTTTTACTTACCTCTTTTTATTAGTTAATACTGTTATAGCTACAAGTTTAAGCCAAAGTTGTTAGAGGCCTTTTGTCCTAGAACACATGGCACCCTTTTTGTGTATCCTGTGTTTAAGAATCATGCCTAAGTTAGGAGCAATAAAGCCTCTGACAGTTCATATTTTATCTCATTTTCAAATTGTATTGGATCAATCAATTTTTATTTTCCAAATTCTACCTTTTCTTTATCCAGCTCTATCTTGTTTCCATGGATAATATGTTCATGTTTCAAATTTAGACATTTTCAGTTTCACTGATGAATGATATTCTATACTTTTCACCTTCAGGAACCCAGCAGTGTGGAGAAAATTATGGAAATTGATGACCATATAGGATGTGCCATGAGTGGACTGATTGCTGATGCTCGTACACTTGTTGAGCATGCACGCGTTGAAACTCAGGTACTATTCTCATTGGTTTTACGGATTGATATCCTAACCTTTATACTTGTATTCTAACTTCCAATTTTTGCAGAATCATAGGTTCTCCTATGGTGAGCCAATGACTGTGGAATCTACAACACAAGCTCTTTGTGATCTGGCCCTTCGGTTTGGTGAAGGTGATGAAGAGTCCATGGTAATAACCATTTTATTTGGTTTATATGAACATTTATGTTTATAGTCAAATAATTGAATTTGCTTAGTTTGGAAGAAAATTTTGATATTAAGATTAGTGAAATTGTGCTTATACTTTACCAATACTCCTCATCATTATTGATTTTTCTGTTTATTTCGTAGCAATTCATAATCAAGCACTTTAGGATGCCTGTTTTATCTTTGATAAAGAGATGAACCAGGGACATACTGTTCTTTCTTTTTAATATGAGTGAAGCATCTTTTGGCATCTGTTATTAGATCTCTGTTGCATTGTTCCTATATTATCCCTGTGATGTTATATGTTATTGCTATATAATTGGTTTTTTATGTTCTCGTTTGCAGTCTCGACCATTTGGAGTATCTCTTCTAATTGCAGGTCATGATGAGCATGGGCCCAGCTTGTGAGTGATACTTCCTTTTTCTTTTTCTTTTCTTGTTGTGAGATATGTATAATATGATTGTGTGTGTGAATTACCGTTAAAGAGAGAAAGCCTGTGCTTATTTAAAAATGAATCACTAATGAGGCATTTGGCATATATATGTCAATGCAATCCCAAAGAGAGAGTTAAGAAGGATCTTTGCAGTAAGATATCATTTTGACAATTACCATTCCATGTTTTGTTATATTCCTACCATTTATGTATACAAGCAGTATCAGTTCTTTTGTTTGGCTCTAAGTTGAGATGCCTGTGCCTTTTCTTTTAGCTTGATGTAAGTAGGAGAGCACATTGTAGACCTTTGTAATGCTACAATGGTTTTGTTTCTTAGGGATATGTAGTTTTATGTAGTATTGTTGATCATATGTAAACATTAATAAGTTATACTCTCTTTCTTTTTCTTTTTTTCTAAAGTTTACTTCCAAATTCTTGCTGCTTCTGTTTTGTATGTTCTTGTCTCTTTGACCCAGGAAAGAAAACTTCTGATATGCAGGTACTATACTGATCCATCTGGCACATTTTGGCAATGCAATGCAAAAGCTATTGGTTCAGGTTCAGAAGGTGCAGACAGCTCTCTGCAAGAGCAATACAACAAGGTATCTCTGCTTGTTATAACTTATTCGTTTTCTTATTTGTGTACATATTCTACCAAGTCGCCTTATAAGTTACGGAGCATGAAATGCTGAAGTGGTTAGCCCTATGTTTAAGATGAATTTGCTTGTACACATGATTGAAGTCATCCTTCTAGGACGAAGCTATTTTACTTTTTTGACAATTTTCTGGTGGAATCAAGTTATGGAAATGCTTTCTGCTTCATGCTTTTTCAACCATATAAATCAGTATTTTCATTTGATGACGGGTTTCAGGAATTGACTCTTCAAGAAGCTGAGACAATTGCTCTGTCTATTCTTAAGCAAGTTATGGAAGAAAAGGTGAACCTTTATAATTGATATGGATTTTGACCTATTTTAGTGTTTACATATGTCTAGTTTGCATAGGGTTACTTTAATTGACCTATTTTACTGTTTGCAGGTGACTCCCAATAATGTTGATATCGCAAAGGTTGCTCCAACATACCATCTGTATACCCCTTCTGAGGTGGAGGCTGTCATTAGTCGCCTATAAGCTCTCGTGTTAATCTGAATTGAATTTGTTTCTGTATTTGTTAAGTTACAGAAAAGGATTTCGGATTTGTTTATGGTTGATGATTTTGACCAGTAAGCCAAGAATATTATCATCCGACTTTGATGAGCAGATGCCATCCTGTGCTCTAATGAAAGATTTCATGTGAACTGATGAAAATTTTGCAGTCATTTTGTTTGGCGCACAATTCTCCCATTATCTTCTAGAGTGGTGGTATGTTGTGTTTAATGCAGGCTGTTTACCCAATGGTGGTTAGTTGGCAGTGCAATTTTAGTGCCTTTTATTTGACGTTGTCATCCATTGCAGTTCATGTTTTAATTGAATGTTAGCAATATGAGAATGAAGAAAATTGGTGTAGGATTTCCACGTTGGAATTTATAAATATATAAAGACAAAATACAAAAAGTAAACCCATCGACCTAGTAAATTAAGACTGAAAATGGAATTTATAAATACATAAAAATAAAAAAATTATATTTAAAAAAATCAAGACAATCAAAATTGAATGAAGACCGAAAAAGTGAAAAGGAATTATAATCTTTTGCACAGACGTGGTTTCAATCAGGAGCATCCCCGTCATCATCATCACCATCAAGCTACACGAGAGCTGGTTCCCGATCATCAGGGAGACAGAAGAATTGGGAACCTTGAAGCGGAACTGATTTTTTTTTTCTTTTCTAGAAAATGAAATCTGTTCAGCTTCAGGGCCAGTTGAAGTTTCATTGGATCCACTTGAACTATGGTTCTTTAGTGATTTATGAAATTTGTTTGAGATGATAAACAAAATATCTCAATTATCAACGCTTATCATTAATATTAACTTTCATAATATAAAAAAATATTATTTACAGTACTAATAAATATATTCAGCATCAAGCTAATTGGTCTGATATTGCAGAGATCTTATCTCACCCCCTCTCAAGACTCAACTATCCTTAGAATTAGAAGCTCAAAATTGTATGCTTCCCTTCTAAATTTCTAATGACAGGAAATTAATCCCAACTAAATTTCAAAATTGAGCTCTATTCTTGGTGTCCAGGTCCAGGAATGGCAATTACTGTCCCTATGGGTCTCTTTCTGTATACTATATATCCAAGAACAAAATCATTGGATTCTTCTTTTTATTGAATTAAAACTTCAAGTGAAGTTGTCATTTCCTTTGCCTCCAACCCTACTCGGGGTGTATAACTAGTGCCGCTATATACGTATTCTATGGTGCACATCGCAAACATACGCTTCTTTGGCAAGATGATCTGCAGCAACATCAGCCTTGCGGCATAAACACAAAGCTACGTTTGAAGCATTGCCGAAGAACTGGTGGAGCAATCTTTCAAAATTTTGATTTCCTGCATGATAGGAAATAAGAACCATGTAATTCAATTTCAAACTCAAACAAACTACCAGAACACATCAAAATAAAAGATCCAGGCAAGTCAGTTTTGTGGGAACAACAGTAGAGTTCATTTTGAAAATTAATTACAAGGTGTCTCTTATCTTGCTCTACCTGAAGAACAAAAGGCCATCAAGTTCAGTCATATCTCATGCTAGGGTTGCCCTCTTGCCTTTTGCATCTCTTGACTGCAAAACCGTTATTTGTTAGTCACAATGTAAATTTTACTTTGAAGATATACTTCTCAAATAACAAATGAGCCTACTGCAAGCACATAAAGAAAAGAGAGAGAGACCTGTCCAGCAACAGATCTTTTTGAATCCAAGAACTCGCCGTAAATGCCATACAATCTTTTCTTCTCAGCTTCGGAAACGGATGGCCTTGCCCTGGAAGCAGTAGACTTCAAGTGCGCATCATTAATAACTGGCTTTTTCCCCGGATCATTGGTATCTAAACCAGCCAGAATTTCATGCACTGCTGCAAGCTGAGCATCTGAGAGAAGAGCTTGAAGGTCAGCCCCACTAAATCCCTCGGTCATATAAGCTATGGCTCTTAAATCCACGTCACCATCCAGTGGTAGCTGAAGCAGTTGACAAAAAAAAAAAAAAAAAGTGGATAACAATTAAACAAATTGCAAAATAGCTATATAAAAGTGTAAATCATATGCTTTGATTAGATAATTTCATTTCTAACCTTTTTTGAAAGGACCGTCAAGATATCCAACCTTTCACCCAGAGATGGAAAATCACAAAATAGAAGGCGATCTAGCCTACCAGGTCTCAACAGTGCAGCATCAAGTAAATCTGGTCTACTGCTTGCCATGAAAATGCAGTCATTTTTCATTAGACAAGTGGTATATACTCAGTAAAAACAAGAAAATATGATTGAAACAATCTATAAACAGGACCTATGTCTGCATAGGAGCAACACTGTTGACAAAAGATGGAGGCAATTTGCACAAGCTTCACTGTCTTGTTCTGGTATGTTATAGCATTCATGCATGGGTCATAGCTACAAATAATAAAATTACAATAGCTACCTTTAATTTCTATAGGAAATTTAACTGACCACCATGAGTGAGTACTTTGGACAAATCTATTTTCTGACCTAGAAACTGATATCAGAAATTCAGCACTTATAAATGAATCTAAAAATAAAACAATTACTCTGAAGAGAATCTAACCTTGTTGCAGCAAACACAAAAACACCAGTCAAAACTTCAACACCATCCAATTCAGTCAGAAACTGTGAGAAAGCAATATACTAGGATAAGAGAATCAACTATGAAGAGGGGAGGAAGATAAATTGGGGCAAGAAAACAAGAGAGGACCTGATTGACAACACGATCAGTTACTCCAGTATTGTCATGTCCTCTTTTTGGGGCTATAGAATCAAATTCGTCAAAAAAGAGAAGGCATGGTGCTGCAGCAGCAGCTTTGGTGAATATATCCCGGACCTAGACATCAGCATCAATCAATGTGCATTATACCACACAGAAGATTGTTCTAAAATAAAACGTATAAGGAACCACTACACATTTTCTATCTTCCCCCTGAAACATTAACGTATCTGTTGTGAAGCCGGTTATTTAACTCTAAGAAGAAATATACCTTCTCATTTTTCACATGATTATGTAAGAATTTCACATCATATTGCAGAACAATAAAATCAACTTGAAATCTTAAGACTTTGGACAGAATAACACTTTCTGTAGCCAAGTTCACCGAGTACCAATGAAAATAATCATTGATCATCGGCTCATATATCTCCAAAAATATTTTTTTGATAATGCTAGTCTGAATTCCTACTCCACACAATTTTTTCACGTTACTTGATCACTAAGCTGCAGAAACACAAAAGAAAAGGTGTATGCAACATAATTTCACAAAACAACTGACGCACAATTCAATGGATTGAGAATCAGGTAGAGGCAAAGACATACATTATGTAAATAAATGTAGTATAGAGTCTACTATAAATCAATGCAAAAGGAATGTGTAAATGAATAATTCACCACGTACAGCTTGCTCTGAAGCACCAATATATTTATTCAACAGCTCAGGTCCTTTGACTGATATAAATCGTAGTGAACAGGCTGCAGCAGCAGAACCAACTATATGTGTCTTTCCACAGCCAGGAGGCCCATACAATAGAACATTGGACCGCAACCTTAAAGGAGCTTTTGCAAAGATCATTGGGAATTTTGAAGGCAATTCAATCATCTGATATTGATAATAGGAATTGAAAATAGAGATAGCACAATTAGATTACAAAAACAGAAAGACAAGTACTGAAACAAATGAATTATATTACATCATGGAAAGTAAGATATGACAGCAGTACAAAATATCAAACCAATTTTACTAAACATCAACAGGCTAATAAAAAAAAAATTATTCTCATGGTCGAACAACTTTGATTGAAATCAATTAAGTGGAGCCAAACCATCTTTGGATTCATTGAAACTGTAGATAATCATACAGCTGAGGAGACAATGTAATATAATGAAACAGAGAGAGAAAAACGAAAAAATGGCAGAGACAAGACAAAAGAAAATAAGAGTAAAAAAACTCTACCTTCAATAAGTAGCAAATTAGTGATTAAAGGCAGCATGAGAAGTGAAAAACGCTGATATAGATGATTTCCCAAAACAAAAACTGAATTGATAAAATTATACCTCTTTAATTGCATTGCGAATGTCAACAAGACCACCAACGTCGTCCCACCCAGTCCGACCACCTTCTGGAGCAGATTTAGTGACGTCGCGCATGGCAACTGGAAGGAAATCGTGCATTGCCCGAGAGAAATCATCCCTTATTAAAGTGGGATTTTCACTTTTGTCAAAAGCAAAATGATAAGGCATAAAACGACCTATGGCAGCATGAACAGTTCTATCGACCAAGATTTCCTGCAACGGCAAGATTGTTAAGATAGTCCAACCAAAACAAAATCTAACACATACACCAGAAAAAACTTTAATAGTTCTCAATGATCAGATTACCTACAAAAACATTCTCAATTTGAAACTACCACAAGCCGCAAAATTCATGCTTAAGGCACTGAAAGCATTCTCTTTTGTGCCCATCAAAAGTAAAAACTTAAAGGGGAAAGACACAATGTATTGAAGCAGAGACGATCAGTTCTCTGTATTCATTTGTACTTGTATGCAGGTAGCACTCTCCCAAACTATTCCAAACATTCTAACTTTAAATAACAATATATATGTTGGAGACCTGGAGAGTCAGGATTACAATCGCACTTTCCAACGGAGTTTATTAGTTTTCAAGATATTAGTTTTCAAGAGAAGAGAGAAGGTTGTCAACATTATCCACTGTCATCACCTCCATAAGCAGTCTTTTATCTAGAGCACATAATTTAAAGTTCTGAAGGCTGGAAGAATAAGGATGCAATACTGGACTAATAACAGCCCATACAGCATATAAAGATGAATTTCATGAATGTAATAATATTTGTGCAACTTCTACCCTCCAAGATGTAATGTAGAAACATGAAGAATACCAGATCATATGAATCATAGCCATCACATTTTGAGGCTACATCTTGTAAGATATCATCAGAACATTGTAAGCAACGTCTCTGAATTTCATGCTTCAACATGGCTTCACGTTGTGAGGCAGCAGGAGCGGGCAATTGCACATGAAAGTCGAACCTTCCTGATAATGAAAAAAGTCAAAAAAATATAGCATTCAAATGTTTTAATTAAAGAAGCAGACAAATCTCTATGATTCAGTATAATGCATTTCTCATTCTATATTCAGAAAGAACAAACCTGAAGAGCTCAATGATTGCGGTATACTCTCTAAAGACTTTATCGAAGCTATGAATGCAAGGGGACCAATTCCACACGAGCTCTTCCTTTTTTCCTGTTCAGAGTCCCAGTAGATTTGTTAGCTGACTAAAGGACATAAACCCATCTAATGATGGTATGAAATTGAAAGGTTAGCTTGTTGCATTTTATCATTTATAGCTGGTACAATAGATTAAAAGTATTTCCCCCCTACAAAAATTAAGAGCAATTCAGGCATTATGACAAGAAGACAGCATAGGCTAAATTTTATGCTAATATGAAGTAGCCAAGGTCTGATTGAGCAACACGTATTTTAATAAAGAAGGGATTTAAAGGAAATTTAAGATATAAATGCCCAATGGACTGCCAGTATACTGGGATGAGAGATTGAGCATTTACTGATTCTGCTCAAGTTTTTCCCTACTTTTAACTCAAGCAGTACAGAGATTTCAGGGTCATAATTCCATAAGATTAGGGACTTTTTAGTTGAATAAATATATAAGACTCATTATTCAATCTACTAGCTCTGTTGCAAATTAGCATAGCATTCCAGGAGACAAATAAATGACAGAATTTCTATAAACTCTTTACAAGTTTGAAAGAACTATTTCTACAAATACAATTTGGTCCCAACAAGAATAACTTGAACCTGAAATAAGGTTCATTTATTCATTGCAGTGCCAAACAAATTATATTTTACTATTCTGGCATACTAAATCAATTGTAGTACCATGTCACAACAATCATTTATGTATTCTAAAAAATTAATAGATAAACATATCATTCTAGCATCAGCGTCATTGCTTACATCGTAGGAACCTTCACAAAAATCTTACCCAATATTCATCCATAATGTCGTTGAGAAATTCTGTCAGAGCAAGAACCGAGGTTGAAGTTTGAGATCCTTCTGAGTCTGAAGAGGATGAAACAATGCTATCAAGATCATCAAGAATTACAAGAGATGGAGCATGATCTAAAGCCTCAGACATATAGCTTGAAAGTGCTTGGCGAATGGTCAAGGCCTTTTCCATGGCAAGTTGTGAACAAGATACAAAAACTCTGCAAAGGCAAAAATAGGGCGTTACAGTACATGCATATTTTACCATCATGATGCACTAAGTTGAAAATTTAAATGAAAATTCATTTCGAGTTACTTTTCAATAATTCAATGACCAAATGAAAAACAAAGGAAATTCGTCAAGATAACAACATACACGTGTGCTAAGAGGTCTTTATCTTCTTCGAGACACTTTGCAACAGTTCTTGCTAATAATGTCTTTCCAGAACCCTAATAGGAGAAATGGGAATTAGAGGAAAAAACAATATCAAGTATTTGAAAAACAAACAAACAAACAAAACACTGTGTTGATAGATAGAAACCACAAAATATGTCATTTAACTTCAAAAATTGCATCACCCAATGGAAAAACCAAATTTCAAAAGATGGTGCACTCACAGGAGGTCCATGTATCAGAACATGTCCAGGGAGAGGAAGATCGTGTGAACTGAACCATGCCCCAGAAGCAGGAGTTAACAACACCAACATTCCTACATTTGAAAACAGCATGTATTAGGGAACAGCAAGGAATCATTTAAAGTGAGAGGGGAAATATACTTAAAAACTAGTAGGATGTCAATTTCAGAGGATATGAAAAAGACTGGTTTTTTATTTGCAAGTTAAGAAAATCAAAAGTTTCCTTTTTCTTTGTAACTCCTAACTGTCCACCCTGAGATATTGCCATATTTTAACTGAAAATGACAAGAAGACAAAATACATGCCTCTAACTCAACCATTTCAGTCTTCTCGGTCTTGTATGTGTGCATTATGGTAGTTAAACTCCAATCCTCCTTTACTACTCAACCAATACTTTCAATAGTAAACCAATACTTTTGTAAGACAACCAGTAAATTACTGATTGCTTATTCAAAAATCAAAAGTAAATTGTTCTATTTTTTCTTATCCATAGTCTAGTTTAAATATCAGAATCATTCATCAAATTATTCTTCTCCCAGAACAGCCAGAGCATCCACCTTGAGATAAAGACAGCAATGAAAACAAAACATAGCAGTTTTCTAAAATCTCAAACACTACTCATTCATGTCCTTATTGTTGAGTGTCCGTCTATTTGTGTATTCCCTTGTGTTTCCATCCACAGCTACACTAAACCAACATAGGCTACCACAGTGTACTTCCCATAGACCATCAAAATTATATGTAAATAAGAGTTGGTTAGGTGTCAGAAGTGGAAACAGCTTCACGAGGAACTACAAATACCTACTATTTAAAACGTCAGAAGCAATTGTCCCCATCCAGCTCAAGGATGATACATCAGCAGGGACATCTTTTTCAGACATTCTCTCTCTTACTGAATAAAAAGACAGAGGATCACCCTCCTTCAGCTTTACAATTGTCTCTAGACCTCCAAGATTATTGTTGTCTTTGTTTCTTTCATCAAATACAAGCTCATATGCATTTCCAGCATGTTGAGATTCCTTGGAAAATGTCAATACATATAAGATTTCAACTGGTAGTTCAGCATTCTCATTTTTGTTTTCGAGGCCGCCACTTGATGATTCATGTACCTTCTCCTCAATCCCAGATTTCTGTCCTTTCACTTCAAAGTGAAGTATAGTTTCATTTCCCAAAACCAAGGAATTAATTTCTTCTCCTGCATTGGAAGCAATAGCATCAAGTTGTGCAAGGATCCATGCTTTAACAAGACTTTCTACTCCCTTTCCCTCCTCAGACTTCTGACTAGCCCCTTCATCCTCTTTGCAAGAAGATTCATATGAAAAAGCATCAACAACTTTGTCATGGGTTGACCAATCAGTAACATCTATGTAGGTGCTTGAGCCGGTCGTTAGAAGCATGTTTTTCTTCTTACGAATTTTATGCCTATCGAGAACTTCTATACCATTTCTTTCAACAGCTTTGTCTTTCCCAAATATCTTAAAGTGGCAAGGAGAAAGTGACAAAAGGGGAATGTCAGTCTTCAAAATACCATTGCATCCCTTTAAATAAACCCCTGCAGGCATGAGAGCAATCTCATTAAAACAACCAGCTTCTTCAATGAAAGGTTATAAATGATTTCATTGTGAAACATAAGACTATTAACGGTAGGATAACTTGTGTTTCTCTGTTCTTATTCAGCAGATGCCATAGCCAATTTAAAGAGGGAGACACGGAAAATCCACAAGAATTCACCCAACTCTTGTGATTGATTGTGGAAGAAACAGTGTCATAAGGCACATGAATGTATAATTAGAAAATTAAATTTGCGGCTAAAGGAGCAAGAACAATCCAAACTCTAGATGGCGTTCCAAGAGAATATTTCATTTTTAAAATAAGATCCAGATGTAAATTCCAGTGAACATCTTTTGAGTCTATATTTTTAAATGCATTATAGCTAAATTGTACTCTATTCAACACTGGGTAGAACTTACGCACATGAATGCAGACGAGCTCTCAAATAAAGACGAAGAGACTGGGCAACCATTACATGCCCTTTAGCCACTGAATCAGAAATCAACAGCCGAACAATTGTTTCACGATTATCCTTCTTGTCATTTGAAATTCCATTGTTGGATTCTTTTGGAGTTGAACTGCTTCTTGTTCTCAAACCATCATTTTCCGAATTTTTCATGCTCTCTTTTGGTGATAATCTTGGCACAACAGCTACTAACTGAAGAGAGTTTAAGGAGAACATTTTTGCTGTTTCTGGGTGAATCATAGCAACAGAAGTGAGCACAACTCCAAGCTCAACACCTTTGACATAACCACTTTTGTGAACTAGTCTCCTGTCTGGATCTTGAATGCGCAGTAGTGCCTTTGAAATATGGCGCTCTCCATTAGAAGCAAGAGTGGATGAATCTCCATGTGAGTTGACAGTCTTGCGTCTCTTTGGAGCAACTGCAACTTCAGTCCCTGGAACCAGTTGCACTGGTAATAACCCACAAGTCAAAACATAATTCTGATAGACTAAGATATCATCATAGAGCACAAGTTATAAATGCCAGCTCATCGAGTTCTAAATTCTAACACTGAAAATTAATTGAATAACTGAATCAGGACGGAGAATACAGCTTCTTACCCACCAATTTCCTGGGGAAGGTTGAAACAACAAGAAATGTAATGGTAGTGCGGCCGTGCAACCACAGAGGAAATCTCATTGCTTCATGGACAATCCTCACCTGCATTTATCAAAGTTACGATACACTGATACACTGATGCACATATACAGATAGATTATATACAACCACAAATACCTTGAATTGACAACACTTGGAGTACCTGATTCAATATAGCAGCCTCTGCAAGCTCAGAATTAAGTTCCAAAACCTCCCAATCATCCTCAGTAGAAGGCTCAATTGTGACCAGAGTAGCCTTCGTCACATTCGAAAGAGCACGAACTTGAACCCTAGCATGATCTGGCAACGAAATGCAATCCCCAAATTGCTGAGCAACCTGCAATGCATCCACACAATCAATCACTGAAAAATGTCATAGCTTTCCTCAGCTGAAGCAGAAAAATTGAAAATTGAGCTTACCTCAATGGCTTGAGAAGTGGAAGTGGCGCCGGACCAAGCGACATTCCAGCGGCTGTCGTTTGAGGAGGAGAGAAGCTCCAGAGCGAGAACATGAGGGAGGGAGGACGACGAGGACTGGAGGGTTTGGATTAGGGCCAGAGGAAGAGAGACGTAACAGTTCTCTATGCCCCCAACTAACCTAACCTCAAACTCCATTGCCAAAGAGACTCAGAGTCAGAGAGAGATAAGAGGCTAGTTTTAGAAAGAAGATAAAGAAGCAAGCTTGACTGGGTGAGCGCAGCGCCGCAAAACGTCGTCTCTCCCGAGCCGTTCTCGAATTTAGTAACGCTTACGTCATCCTCCCTTCAAATTATCCCAACTTGCGTTTTTTTTTTTTTTTTTTTTTTTTTTTGGGGTGCAATTTGCAACGTTATTGTATAAAATAAGATAACAAAATAAAATATTATAGCCGCGCGGCTATACTTGTTCAATATATTCGAATATTTAAATAGTTCAGCCGTCCGGCTACACAAATTTTTAAAAAATAGTACAGCCGCACGGCTATACTTTCTCAGATATTTAATTAGTATAGCCGCTCGGCTATACTGTTTTTATTCTTTTTTAAATTAATATAGCCGCCCGGCTATACTCTTTTCCTCTAGAGAATTCCCTCTCTCTTCCTCTCTCCATTTCCTCTTTTTCTTCTATCTTCATTGTAGCTAAAACAAGCTGCCAGATTAAGTAGTAACATGTTATAATATGATAAAACACATATTATTAAGACTCAAACCATCTTTGGAAATTTATCAAAGTTACTGCGAGCCTCTTTAAATATTCAAATTATGTTTTGTTGCTTCAATCGTAGTTCTTTCCCCTATAATACAAAATAAAGTGAAAAGGGAAACAAACTAGGCAATAAAATGAGAATATAAATGAGTCATCCACATAGAAACTAGGTAACTGAGTTGATGAGTTTTCTCCAAACGTGTAAGAGAGTACATTTACTCATAAACATGCAGATAAAACAAAGAACAAACTTTTTAAATGTTTACATGGTGGATATAGAAACGCAGGGAAATAACAGCATGATTAATATTATACTCCAAAATCCTAAAGTTTGAGAGTTCAAGCTATCCGTATAATTCTTATACAGAATATGTCGATAAACTGTCCCAGCACATCTATAAAAACCTTAATGATAGGCACAATGGAAAATCTTCATCTCATTGAAACACGTATAGCCGTGCGGCTATACTATGGTTTTTATTATTGAAAAACGTATAGCCGCGCGGATAGACTTGGGTTATTTTTTATTATAAAAAAATAGAGTGCCGCCGGGCGGCTATACTATTTTTGACTTGACAAAATGTGCGCTTAGCGCCAGGCAGGTCCCCTTTTTAAAAAAATTAGTATAGCCGTACGGCTATACTCGAATCCTTATATATAGCCGATCGGCGATACTACGGTTTTTATTAAAAAAAATTGTATAGCCGAACGGCTATACCGTTTTGACACGTGGCGACACAGGCGCTAGTCTCCAGCGGTGGTCCTTTTTAAATTATACATAGTAGTATAGCCGCGCGGCTATACTGAGGGTTTTAAAATAAATCGAGTTTTTAATAGCCGCACGGCTATACTATTTTTGACACGTGACGAAATGGCGCTAGCGCTAGCGGGCCATAGTATAGCCGCGCGGCTATACTCAGATTTTTATATAGCCGACTGGCTATACTTGTTTGACACGTGGCGAGGCGGCGCTTGCGCCTGGACGGGTCCTTTTTTATTTATTTTATAAATAGTATAGCCGCGCGGCTATACTCGGCGGGTATGGGTTTTTATTATTAAACGTATAGCCGCGCGGCTATACTATGGATTTTTTTTTTTTTTTTTTTGGTTTGGGTTAAAAAGAGTACAGCCAGTTTCTACTTGAGCGTATCATCTTTTGATACAATACAATACAATACATATTCAAAATATATTATAAATAACTGCATTAAGAAGAAACAAGCAAACCTTCACGAACGGTTTCCAGGGTACAATACACTACTTATATTTTCTGGTTTCTGTCTAGAAGCAACAGCATTCATGTAATTTCCAGTATTATAAGCTTCCTGCATGTGGGGATCATTGCATATAAGAATTAGTCTCACCTAAAACTTATAGGAGGCAAGAGATGGATTCTGTTGAAACATGAACAATTGGAGAAGAGAATACTGTACCTACAGAAAAATACATTTGGGATTTCCGTGGGATATTGATTAAAAATGCATTTCTTGAAATGCATATAATGTTTAATGTCAGTAAAAGATACAGAAAAATATTTAAAACAAATTAAGCACAACTTTGTATTAACTGTTTCTAAAAGAAAATATAATGTGTGAGAAACAGGCAAATTATCTACTCACAGGGGTGAAACACAACTCCCGGATTCCACAGGATGAATAATTTTGGGTACAGTATCAACAACGTCAGGAGAAGTGCTTTTGGGGAAGGCAAATAGAAGCAAACCACTCTTTGTCAACGAGCTAAAGAAGAGGACTTGTGTCTCCTTCCCCATCCACCTTCGCAGGAGACAAAGGAGGACCCTTTTGAAGATCATCTGTCATTGCCATTATGATTACAATCAAGTGATGTCACAAAACAGAAGCTCACTATCTAATTGCATATGAAGTAAAAGTAAAAGCGATACCATTAGTGTCCTCAGAGTTAGCAGTAGCCTCCTCGCCATCTGTATTCTCTTTGGAAAGCTCCCTTCTTTTAGAAACGGCTTCTTCTTCTGAACTGCAACTATTAAGGCACTGAACATACTGAAAACATAGACATAGAAACAAATTGTTATAAAAGACTACTGATTTCAGCTAAAAGCTAGCTAGTATAAAGTTATAAACTCTTTCTTTTATGTACATATAGCAAAAGCATTAATAATGAAGCATTAATAATTGATACGAGAACAGTAGGATAAGATGTTAACAACAGGTGTCACTTTTAATTTAAGGAAATGGGTTCCAAAACAGAAGAGAAAGCAACTAGAGATTGGGAACCAAAATAGGAAGCACAGGACATCACCCGCAATCTTCCTAAAATTCTCTCTCCTTTGCTCATCACCTCACTGAGCTTCCTCTGTTCCTTTTGCAAGAATCAATGGCGGTGGCAGGTGATAAGGGCATTTGGACATCCAGGAAGTACACCTCATCCCAAAAGAATATCCCGTGATCATGAAGATGCGTATAATCGTCTCCTTGGTCAGCTTCCATGTCCAAAGTTGGATCAACCCGTCAAGCTTTCTACGAGCTTCCCTCGCCAATACCTCATCCTGCTTCAAAAACATTGCCAGCTCCTCATCCTCAGCGGCTTCTGCTTCAGCTGCAGCAGCATACCCTGCGCTTTGGAGGTATTCAGCTCGAAAATACTTTGTCCAGAAGTCTTTTTCTGTCGTCTTGCTGGGGAGCAAGAAACGCCTGGTGAACAGAGCTTCGGCTTTGGGTTGCTATCTCCATAATCGCCAAACTTCTTCCTAGCTGCCCAGAACTCAGCTTCTGTCAAGACACCACCACTAATTACATACTGTACATGAAGCTTCTGCAATTCACTGTCTTCTTGTAATAGCTTCATACGGTGCATTATTTCTGTTGTACTGATTTAGGCCAATTACCCCTAGCAATGTATACAAACTCATATCAAAGGCTTTGTTTATCGGAGCTTCCCCTTCGAAGTCCTCATTGAGATTTTGAGCTGGTTGCCTGTAGTCTACTATACTGAGGTTCAAGTGCGTGTGCAGGCAATGGTGTTCCACATTTCAAGAAGCCAAGTTCATTGCAAAACATAGGGTTCGGGCCAGCACTCTGCGACTTCCTCATCGATACAAATGGAATTTTTACTCTTTAGTCGATCATAACGATGAAAATTTCGAGCTTATCAACGATTCTTGTGGCTTCTTTTTGGAGCAGTGTCCTGGTTCTAAAGTTCTCTGTATCAGGATTTTTGCAATGCACCAAGTACTCTACTTGCCATATCAATTGTGTGAACCCAGCACAGTGGGTTTTGTTTTCAATTTATCGACTGGTGAGTGTAAAGTGGGGTGTTCTTGGCATGAATGACTCAGGTTTTAAAGTTCTAACAGTTGGAAGTGATTGCCAATGGAGACACCTGAAGCTCCCCCACCAAAATAAAACCAATAGGTAGGACGCATCGTTTACAACCAAACCAAACTGAAGGGGCCGCTCGGTGGACACTATTATTAGAGATCGACAAGATTCGTTCCTAGAAGTTCAGTCTCTTGATCTTTGGACTGAATGCTTCTTCACTACTAACTGCCCCAGGGAGTTTTTGGAGACTTGAAAAAAGTTTTTGTTTTCCGTTGGAACCACCGTCTGGCTGTTGGTGAGATAATACAGGAAGCCCTTAATGTATTGGTATTAGAAGACTTGAAGGAGCATAAATAAGATCGTAGTTCCCTTGAAATTTTTACAGGACAATCCAAGTTTGAAGAATCAAATTTTGTCAGTCAGGGTTATTTTTGATAAACTTGAGTTGCGGGGAGTGGAAAGTCTTCTTTTGTATGATATGAAAACGGAGACAATTACATGGATCGCAAATGGGCTCGGGAATGAACCCAGTTTACTGACTGGCAAGCAACACTTTGCTCCTCTTAATCACTTGATCTACAAGCCCTTTATATTGTTGCGAGCTGTCCCACGGTTGTAGCTGATATCCACAAGACACAAGATAAGTAACTCTATACTTATCCTAGTATCCCACGGTAGACTGCTCTCAAACTCTATTTCAAAAACCAAGACCCATTCCTTCTCAGGGGTATTGTAGAATGTTGTGTTGTCTATGTTGACATTGGTTAATAGAAGCAAAAGATATCAACAATGAAAATAGTGATCCCTAAAATTCAAAAATTTATTGGCGAGACATAAGCAAATCATAATCCATACAATATCAACCGCATAAGAGGATTCAATTCAACCAAACCAAAAGTGTCCGTTCCACCATCATGAACAAGTGTAAGTGATCAATAGATTGTGATTGTTGATCAACTTCCTTTTTTCTTTTCTTTTTTTGGTCTCAAATTTTAATTTATCAACATTCGTTTATTTTAATTTATGTCCTTATAAAAAATAAAAAAAATTATGTCAAAAATTTAATGGAACACCTCCTCCTATCCCATGTAGGATTATTTTCGGATTATAGTTTCATATTCCAAGTAGGATATTGATTACTCTGCTACTTCTCACAAAATTAGATCTGTGTGCATACCTCCTCCTCTCCATCCCAGTGTATTTGCTATATGTTTTCTAGGTTATGGATTCTTTTGAGGAAGAAAATCAATCAACGATGGCCAGTGAGCAATATTATATGTCGTTACATCCTGAAGTTCGATTTCAACCCAAAGATGAAGAACTGATTACACATTTCTTGAAGAGAAAAATCTCCGGCGATCCTCTCCCAGTTAACATAATCATTGACGAATTGTCCTTCTATGAATACAGTCCTATCCAACTCTCACGTAAAATTTCTTTCGTTTCTTTCCTTGGTTGTTTTTTCTTTTTTTTTTTGGTAGACTTCAAATTATGAGATAGGTTTTTCGTTTTTTGTTCACAGAGATGTATGCGTTTGCAAAACAGAAAGAGATGTATTTCTTCACTCCAGTCGAGCGGAAATTTACAGACTCTACTTTGCCACGACGCAAAGCTCGTAATGGGTATTGGATACCAACTAGTAAATATGAAAACATTGAACAAGGTACTGAGATAATTGGAGTGAAAAAGTCATTACGATTTTTTGCTGGGCGTCATAGGAACGCTTCAACAAAAACCAACTGGACTATGTTAGAGTATATAGCTGGGGGAACGGCAGCAGTATCACAAAGCCCTTATTTTGTGAGTAACTTTTTTCCTCACCACTAGTCCTAAACTATTTATGAAAGCACTTCTGCTGATAAGCTTTTTTACTAGAAGCGCCATTGCACACCTAATGTTCATTATGATGTCACACGTGTTTTACAGTATTTCTCCTCACTTCACTTCAATATGCATGTATGATTAACTATATGCTTTTAATTCTACTGTGCAGTTGTATGATTGGGTTTTGTGTAAGGTTTATGAAGAAGAATTGAGTGCCAAGAAAGCACCAGAGTCGAACAATCAAGGCAACGCTGCCAATGAAGAAGTTACTGGAGAGCAACTCCATCCCCATGTAGGTTTCTTTAATGATGGAAGTCAATGCGGGAACCAGTGTCCTTCAACAATTGCACTCTTTTCTAAATCATTATAATAAATAATTCATTTTTGTATATTATGTTCTTTGATCTGCAGATAAGAACTTCCCCCTTGGAAGATATATTTGGAGCAAAAAAGAGGCGATGCTTGTCCAAGAAATATTCAGGCCAATTGCCCCTAACAATATGTACAAGCTCATATCGAAGGCCTTGCTTACCGGAGCTTCCCTTCGAAGTCATCATTGAGATTTTGAGCCGGTTGCCTGTAGAGTCTGTACTAAGGTTCAAGTGTGTGTGCAGGCAATGGTGTTCCACGTTTCAAGAAGAAGATTTCATTGCAAAACATTGGGTTCGGGCCAGTCCTCTACGGCTTCCTTATCGATACAGATGGGACTATAACAATTCGGTCAGTTTTTATGAAGAAAATTTCAAGCTTATCGGTAATTCTTGCGGCTTGTTTTTGGAGAAAAATTATTCTTCGCAAGTTTTCCGTATTAGGAATTTTGCGATGCACCAAGTACTCTACTTGCCTCATGCGCTCAATGCATACATCAACACAATGTGTTTTGTTTTGAATTTATCGACTGGTGAGTGTAAAGTGGCATATTTTTATATCCAGGGGAATTTGGACGCTGAAGTAGGACTTAAAGTTTTAACAGTTGGAATTGATTGCCAATGGAGACCTCTGAAACTCTCCAACCAAACTATATGGGGGCAACATGAAAAATATTTGCTGAAACGACATATTCTAAAGCCAAATCAGACTGAAGGGGCTGCTCATTATGTGGAAATCATTAGAGCTGGACAAGATTTATACCTAGAAGTTCAGTCTTTTGATCTTTGGACTGAATGTTTCGTCACTACTAGACTGCCCGAGCGGGTGTTTGGAAACTTGGAAAAAGTTTTTGTGTTCAGTTGGAACCACCATTTGGCTGTTGGTGAGATTGTAGAGGAAGCCCTTAATATATTGGTGCTGGAAGACTTCAAGGACCATAAATGGAGTGAAAATAAGATAGTAGTTCCCTATAAATTTTTAAAGGACAATCCAAGTTTGAAGAATCAAATTTGGGCGCCAGTCAGAGTTATTTATGGTAAACTTGAGTTGCAGGGAGTGAAAAGTTTTCTTACTTATGATATGGAAAGGGAGATAATTACAAGGATCGAGGTCGGTAACGATCCTGACAAGGAACATTTTGCTTCACATAAACCCAGCCTCTTGACTTTTAAGGGGATGAGACCGAAAAGAGTTAGGTGCGATTAGAGTGAAGTATGATTTCACTCACTTAAATATTGCCCAAAGCCTCCTCAAGTTGGTGTTCAATCTTCTTGTGGATTTTTTATGTTTTCTCTCTTTTGGAAATTTTATTGTTATCATCATTTTTTGCATATTGTTTCTTTTTTCCATTGACTAATTTGAATTAACCAGCCTATCCTTCCTCATATTATTTGGAATCTTACTGTATATATCGTGCAAGCTTGAAATTTGTTTTATGAACATAACTGGAGGGTGCCCCATGTGAACTAAAATCTTGCCTCCGGCTCTTTTGTTCACCAAGTTCTTTTTATAAAAAAAATAAAAGGTTAAGTATAACAGTTCAAAGATTATAGAAAAGAAAGAAAGTCCAACAAAAAGAAAGAGAGAAAGATGAAATGCCATTTCAGGGCTAAGTGTGACCTCAATCCTATTGCCAGTTGGTTGATTCACTCATCTTATATTAGTATACTGCAGATGCAGAAAGTTGTGCTTTCTTTCTGTGTTGACATTGGTTAATCGAATAATAGGTACCAACTATCAACTTTCTTTCTTTGTCTCAGAAACGATATTCTATACTTTAATCTAATATAAACTACGGAGAAGAGGATTTGAATTTGGGTGCAAAGTGGAGAGCACATCCAATCTAGCCAAATTGGCTAAAGGCCATATCTCCTTCTGTGTCTCAAATTTTTAATTTATTATAATCTACATATGTCAGAAGAAAATAAATTGTGGAAATATTATTTGTCATCCTTGAATTTGTTATTTGGTTTTCTGTGTGTAATTGGTTTCCAGTTTTTATTATTTTCCCATTTAGTTTTCTATTCCTAGTAGAATTGGGAAATATTATTTTCCTCTTTCTAGTAAGATTGGCATTTTTCTCCGTACTTCTCACAAAATTAGATCCTTATAAAATAAAGACCTCCTCCTATCCCCGGTGTATTTGCTATTTTTTAGGGCTATTGATGTAGAACAGATGGCAGATTTGATCGCGGTTGAGCTAGAAAAAGGACGTAGCGGACATTTGTAGATTTGTTGTCCGAGCTCCGATTAGGACGTAAAATACCATTTCGGAAAGGGAACGACGCCACGAGTCAAACTCACAGCTTTGCTGTGATGTACAATGGATTTTGGCATTCTGAGGTCGTTTGGCCTTCCAAAACTGCATTCAAAGTTTCGTAATTAATTCTCCGAATAAATTCTATTTTTCAGTTTTAATGTAATAACTCCCCTAGCAGTTCAAGGGTTGAGAGTTGTGTATTTAGACAGGTTTGTCTGACGTTTCTGATTATCTCATATTTTAATAAAATTATCCCAAGAGAATTCCTCTTAATTTCTGGTGGAATCCAGATTTCTTGTTACTCAAGGTTTCGCTTGAAACCTTTGTTGCTTGTGCTGCGTCAGCTATGGATTCTTTTGAGGAAGAAAATCAATCAATGATGAGTGTAAAGTGACATGTTTTTATCGACTGGTGAGTGTAAAGTGGCATGTTTTTATTGCAAGAGAGCAGACTTGAACGGTGAAGCAGGTTTTAAAGAAGTGATCACGAATGGCGACCCCTGAAGCACAGCAACAAAGCCGACATATCGCTGCTGAGACAGCGTGTGCCGGAACAACAGTGCTTAGGGCCAAATCAGATTGCAGGGGCTGCTTTGCTCATACGGTGGAAGTTATTACAGATGGACAAGATTTGTTCCTTGAAGTTCAGTCTCTTGATCTTTGGACTGAATGCTACTTCACTACCAGAGTGCCCCAGGGAGTGTTTGGAAACTTGGAAAAAGTTTGTGCTTTCCTTTGGAACCAACGTCTGGCTGTTGCTGATATACCAGGGGAAGCCCTTAATGTGTTGGTTTTCGAAGATGCGGGAGCTAGGAGCCAGGCGCCAGGCGCCAGGCATGTAGCCCATTTTTTATATTATACATCGTATAGCCGTGCGGCTATACTATTTTTGACATGGCTAAAATGGGCTGAGGCCGAGCGGGTGTTTTGGATTATAGCCGAGCGGCTATGCTACGGTTTTTATTAAAAATAATATAGCCGTCCGGCTCTACTATTTTTACACTTGTGATGCCGGCGGACCTATTTTTTAATAATAGTATAGCCGTACGGCTATACTGCCGTGCGGCTATACACGAGGCTTTTAAAAAATAAAAAGAGTATAGCCGCGCGGCTATACTAAGCGAAGACATCGGCCAAGCGCGCGCACCTCAAAAAGAGTCGTGCAGTTATGGTCATCGCCGCATAAAGCAGGGAAAAAAAAAAATTGAAAAAAGGGCCAGGGTCCCCACGTCGTCGTTTAAGAATATCTGCGTGGCTCCACCAGCGTAAAGCCAAAAACTCTGAACAAATTCATTCACCGCTCTCGAGAAGCCACGGCGCGACACCTCTCTCTCTCTCTCTCTCTCTCTCTCTCTCTCTGTAGGTTTGTATTGTATTCATATATATTCTGCTATTTTCTCGCTACTATTTCTCCGGGTTCTTTTTCTTAAATTCAAATTTTCAATGCTGCTTGTTTTTGCTTTCTGTTTCAATCCATAGCCTTTTTTTTCTCCTGGTCCAGATCTCTCTTTGCGCTTGTGTTTGCTTGACGTTCTGTTTGATATCGTAAATTCTTTACCGATAAAGTTTATCTAATTTGCTGTGTGTATGTGTGTATATACGTGTTATATAATATATATATATATGTCAGATAAAAATAAATTTGTGGAATTATTATTTGTCAGAAAAAATGGCATTTTAGTGATAAGAAATAGTTCCTAACTGTACCTCCTTCAATCTTTTATTTTTGGAAAAAGTTATGATAATAATTTTCTGAAGATTCTTAGTTTTTCGGGGTATGCAAGTTGAGGAAATTTTGTGCTTGATAGACTAGGTTTACTGCAAGAGGAGGAGAAAGGGAGAATATGTGCATGCATTTTCTATTGGAATGAAAGTGGTATAGAAACAAACTGATTATATGAATGTTTGGAATATTTTCGGTGTCATATGTTTATTGCAGTAGTTTTTCTCAGTCCTGGTGTACAACCGGTCTGACACAAAATATGTTTGATTATGGAAAATTTGGATTAAACACCTCACTGTCAGGACTTATATCCTTGTGCTAAACCCTTTTCAATTTTGTACTTAACCCAGTTTTGAATTTCTAAATTACCTGAGTAAGCAATAGTTATGGTTCCCATGATTAGTGAATTTGACAGCCTTTTGCTAAGAACAATTATGGAGTCAGACGAGGAGCAGGATACTTTTCATGGAGTTTATCCCGAATCCGGTGCAATTTTCATGTCAAGCAGTGTAACAAAAAATGAGTGTTTTAGACGAAGACTGTTTGGCCTTCCATCTGCAAAAGGCCACTTTGTTGAGCAGGTTAAAAGAGGAATGATTTTGTTTCTGTTTGAATATGAGAGGAGAGAACTTCATGGTGTTTTTCAGGCATGCTCTGATGGGACAATGAACATTTCCCCTCGTGCATATAAGTCATCAGGAAATCAGTTTCCTGCACAGGTACCGTATGACTAATGTATGGTCATATCCTGTCATCATATATGCCCTTAAATATTTTAGCTGGGAGAAGGCTTTTGTGCTTTTGTTTACCTTCAGTTATCTAGTGTTTCCTTTATGTTTTGGTTTATGACAATCTGATTGATTCTTGTTATTCATTTATCCAGGTAAAAGTCAAACAAATATGGTGTTGTCATCCACTTCACGAATCTGAATTCAGTGATGCAATCAAAGAAAACTATTTTTCTAAATGGAAGTTCAATTTTGGTCTTTCCAAAGCTCAGGTATTCTTCTTTCCCATTCATTCAGACCCTTATGGGATTAAGAATCACCTTCTTGAAGTATTGTATCATGGATATTTGTAGGTTCGAAGGCTTCTAACATTGTTCAGTCCACGAAAGGTAGAAGATCAATGGCCTCCAAGAGAATTAGCGAGAAGTAAAGAATCAAGCCCAGTGTATGCTACTGCTAAAGTCAGGGAAGTCGATGAAGGCAGGTCTGTATTGAATGATAAGGTAAACAATGAGCTTGATGCTGACAACAATACAGAGCCAATGATGACTCAGTATATGGGGACCTCCTTTGAGAATGTTGGAAGAGAAGATGGTGGCAGGCTGGAAAGTGATAAAGTAGACAATAAGGGTGGGGAGATCGTACAGAGTGCGAATTTTGGGCGCTTTCTGGATAAAGTTGGAATGTACAAGAGGGCACAGAATGAACTTAATGTGGATATTGAACATGTGGCATCCATGTCAACAGAGTATCCAAAGTTGAGTAAATCTGGATTAGGTGATGGTGCCATGGTAATGCAGGGAACGGCAGCAAACGTCAATTACTTGGATGTTGAGATTGGGCCAGCTACATCAACAGAAAATCTTGGCTATCCTTTTGAAAAAGTTAGAATTGATGATGATTCCAGGTTTTTAATGAGTGGTAAGTTGCAAATTGGAAATAGTGGAGGTAATGGTTTTCGGCCAGCTATTTCATCTGAGTACCCTGCTTTCTTTCAGTCTAGTCTGGATACACCTGTCCGTCCGGGCATGCCTGTTCAAGAAGCAGGTTCTTTGATTCAAGGTCAAACTAGATCAACCTCCACTGTTAGCCATCAAATGGAGCTGCAAATCACTAGCCATTCTTATACAGCATCCTACGGAGATGCGATTGTCACCAGCACTCTTCCCTATGATCCTGATGCTCTTACTCTGAACCATCCATGCTCACCGTCACCATCGACGGTGGTCAATCACAGTTCAAATTCTGTTCAAGATTGTTATGACCAAGCTGGCATTCCTTCCTTGAGAAATCAGGCATATCCTTTGTATACTGAGCCAAACACAACAAATCGAAGCTTAGGTGACATTTCTAAGTTTGTTGTTCGTGTCCCATTCACAGCACCTGACCATTATGAGCGCTCATGTCACGGGAACATCATGCCTTTTCCAGGGACGGCATACTCTGAAGAAATGGCTTTAGAATCCACTGGAAAAAATAGTTATGGAGAACCATTTTTGAAGCCTTCTTTAGCATCTGAAACTTTATCAGAAATTGGAAGTAATCAGAGGGAAATCAAGAGCCCTTCATCTTATCCTTCCTTTGTGATTGATCATGGACATTCTGTTGCATCACAAGACAAAATTGACCATGAAATAGCACATAAGGTGAAATTCAAACAATTCACTTCTAGTGTAACTTCACCAGAGGAGCTTGAGTGCCAGTTACAACGCCGCGTTCATCCTGGTGATCGGGGCAGTGTGGACCACCATGAGCATAAATCTTTTGATCCTGATCTCAAGTCTTTTGAAACTTCTGAAGGAAGGAGTTCTGATCTTGTGAATAACAGAAGTGTGTTTTCTCGTTTGTGTTTGAATTCAGATAAGCATGTCAAAAAGAATAGTACAGATGCTGCATATGAGGAAAATGATAAGGATTCATCGGTGGATGAAGTCATGTCAATGGTGAGCAAGAGTCTCTACGACTGGGTGAAGTCAAAAAAATCTAAACCACCTACTAGACGACATGATGTAGAGAAGTTTAAGAATAAAAAGCAGACCACAGTACACTCTGAGTTGGATAGTAATTACTTGGAAATGATTTCAGATAAGTCAAACATGATTTCTGCTACACCCACTGAAGATAAAGATGATCAAAGGAGTGAAGAGATACCATTTGTGGATTTTAAGCGGCGGAGCAAATTGCGGAAATTTAATGGTGATGACAAAGCTAGAGCGAATGATGAAAGTGCAGGAAGTGATGGAGTCTTGGGTGGGCAGCACAAGAGAAGGAAGCTGATCAGGCCAAACTTCAGTGACAACGAGCCACTTGATGATAAAAGGAAAATTGCAAACACTTCTCTGATTGTACAAGTATCGTCAAAAGAGCCTCTTCATGATGTTGGCAGCCCAATTGCTAGCCTTGCAAATAATCCTAACATTCAGAATGACCTTGAGTATAAGGATCCTATTTTTAACAAATCGCCTCAAGATTGTTATGAGAACAGTCAGTTCACTGTGAAGGAGTCAGCCCTGCAAATACCTAAACCAAATTCTGGAACAGCAAATGAATTTTCTGTATTTGAATGTAGCAGAGGCAATGAACTGGAGTTGCTTCCAAGAGTCGAACTTTGTCTAAACAATGCTGATCTTAGCATCGGTAATGTAGGCAGCTCAAGGAATCTGCACTCTGAGTTGGAAAGAGTGGCCAAAGAAGTTGCAATTTGTGTAGATGCTGGTATAGGTAATAACCACCACGGATCCAATGATATACAGTCTGAGGCATCTCTTAACACTGATGGTTGCTTCGACAAACAAGAACCATCTCAAGAGCACAGATCCAGTAAACTGTCTGAGGCATCTTTTGGCACTGCCGGTCGCCTCAACAAGCCAAAACCTTCTCAGGAAGTTCGGGACCTGAATGTCCAATTTGGAGAGAGACTTTTTATACTTAGTAATGGTCTCAAAAACTTTGAACGTGATGCTTCTAAGCATGTGGGTGAAAAGAGGGATGTTCTTCCAATCAGCAGGGGTATTGTTTGCAAAAGTTCTGACATTGGTACTTCTGAGAATGTGGAAGAGAGGAAGGATGTTCTTCTAAGCAGTCGTAGAGTCAGAAAAGGCGAACTCAGGAGAGCCTACGACCGCTGTGAAACTGATACTTCTAAGCATGTGGTCGATAGAAAGGATGTTCTTCCAATCAGCGGCTGTAGCAAAAGCTCTGACACTGATACCTCTGAGTCTGTGGAAGATAGGAAGGATGTTATTCAAAGCAGTGACGGAGTCAGAAAATGTGAACTCAAGACAACCTACGACCGCTCTGAAATTGATACTTCTAAGCATGTGAGCAGTCAGAAAGATGCTATTCCAATCAACGGTGGTAATGTATGCAAAAGCTCTGACATTGGTACCGCTTTGAATGTGGAAGACAGGGAGGGTGCTCTTCAAAGCAGTGGCGGAATTAGAAACTCTGAACTTAAGACAGCCCACAACCAAAATACAAGATTAACTCGTGATTTTGAGTTTGATGATGCTTCTGCAAGTGTTGACAGTGAAAGAGAAAACAAGAGGCTGTGGAGTATTTTAACCTCCAGGTTGAATAATCTGAAGAATGCTCAACAACAGTGACAAGCTCCTGGATTTTGGTCGATGCAATTTTTGCTTAGGCTCTCTGATCTTGGTTATGAATTCAAGTACTTTTTTTTGGATATGTTGACTGGAATTTTAACTTTCAAGTAGTCGTCGGGTGTGTCTGGTGGTTTTGTGGGTGACGATGACTTCAAAATGAACGTTGTCAATCTGCTAGTTTTGAGGGCTCACCTCAATCTTGCGCTTTGGCAGGAAATACGAAATTCAATCTCGATGTTATTAATGAATATATATCTAATGCTTATGGTGCCGTACAATGTATGAGCTAATATGACTGCTCTTATACCCACAGTTTCAATTTTGAGAACAGTCCATCTCCATGTGTGTTTTTACTTGTTGCAGAAGTTTTCAAGCGTAGGAAGACTTTAAACTAGTTGAAGAAAAAAAGAAAGGAATGCTCAGAAATTGGGTATGTGAGGGGTGCGCACAAAACCACCATAATTGTTCAAACTGGTCAAATGAAATCAATCCAAGCGATTTAGGTTCGATTTTTACATTAAAAAAAATATAATCTTAGATTGAACCAAATCAAAATGCAATTAGATTAGTTTCGTTTGGTTTGAGACTTGGCTTTTCTCTTGGTTACTATGTTTCATCTACAATGTTGATATCTATTTCTTCATCTTCAATAGTAAAGAGTTTTGTCAATTATTGTTAAATTTGCAGTATCAACTTCTCTTTGATATATGTAACAAAATATAGAATGTTTGCATAATTGTTTGGGTAGGGAAATGAACGACCAAATCGTCGACATTAATTTGATTCGATTGTGCTACTAGTTTGAGGTCTAAATCTAACCAAAACAAGATAAAGAAAAAAATAAATTAATGGCACAGGAAGAAAATAAAATTTGTGTTTTTATTTTGGCGGAAAATAGTAGGAACAGAGATCAAAATATTAACTGGATTTTGCTCTAACCCACCAAAAGGTGACATTTTTGAACAATTTCCTTGATTGTATTACTGAAAAAGACTGCAATTGTGAAAGCGGGCAGTTAGTTGCTCTCTCTCTCTCTCTCTCTCTCTCTCTCACACACTCCTCTGCCCTCTTCCGATGACACCCAAACCTCGCAACCCCAAAACGGAACCAAAATGCTGAGAAGCATTCGGTCCCGACGGCCCCACCGACCCCGTTACGGCGTTTACATCTGCGCCGTTATCTCCGCCTTCCTCCTCCTCCTCTCCGTCTCTCTCCTCTACACTCGCCTCTCCCACTCCGAATCTCACCACTTCCACTACCGCCACCAGAACCCCAATGCTCAATACGGCGACGTTTCTCTCACCAACCCCCTCATCTCCGACGAGCTGAACGACGGCGTTTCCATCGCCACTGAGGACAAGATCGACGAGCTCGATGACGTCGTAGAAGAGACACCTAAAGACGAGGAAGTGGAGGACGAGGAGGATCCGCAATCCGACATTTCTCAGTCGAAGGTTTCTGGGTATGTATTTGATCATGTAACTGGGGTTATTAGGAGGGGTTTCAATAAGCGTAAAATTGAGGATTGGGACGAGGATTACAATGGGTTTACTGCGGGATTGGGTGCACTAGATAAGAGTAAGGTCGCGTTTGGATCTGATGATGTGCCTGTGGATATGGAGGTGCGGAGGAGGATGAGTGAGGTTGTGGGCATTGAGGACGCGCTTTTGTTGAAGGTGGGAAGGAAGGTTTCGCCGTTGAGAGAAGGCTGGGGAGAGTGGTTTGATAAAAAAGGCGACTTTTTGAGGAGGGATAGGATGTTTAAGTCCAATCTGGAGATGTTGAACCCTTTGCACAATCCAATGCTGCAAGACCCTGATGCGTTTGGCGTTACTGGGTTGACTAGGGGTGATAAGGTGTTGCAGAAATGGTGGTTGAATCACTTTAAGAAGGTCCCATTTACCGGGAAGAAGCAGTTGGGAATTTCAAGCAGGGCCCGAGAAGTGAAGCTTTATGAAAATGGCGGTGAGGGTGGGAAAAAGGGGAGTAGTAGTGGAGATGGTGTTGTGAATGTAAGTGGAATAGGTTTAGGAACAGAGCTTGATGAAAATGAGAATGATAGGAAGGCCGGTAAGGATTTGAATTCTGGTGCAAATGGAAAATCTAATACGGATAGAAATTTATCCTATATGAGTAATGCGACTGATAAAGAGATTGGGAACACTGTTGAACAAATTAGTGATTCTGATCAAGTGGGTGGCTTCAAGGATGAGTTTTCAGGTGTTATATATGCAGATGGCAAGAGATGGGGTTACTATCCCGGTTTGAGTCCCTTTTTATCATTCTCGGATTTTGTAGATACATTTTTCAGGAAGGGGAAATGTAATATGAGGGTGTTTATGGTGTGGAATTCTCCGCCTTGGATGTATAGTGTTCGACAGCAGCGGGGACTTGAGAGTTTACTCTCCCATCATCGAGATGCCTGTGTTCTAGTGTTTTCTGAGACAATTGAGCTTGATTTCTTTAAAGATAACTTTGTAAAGGACGGGTAATTTCTCGAAATTTGCTTATTTTAATACATTTATTTGTTGATATGCTAATCTACATTTTGTACTGAGGCAATTCTTTTTCAATAGTTACAAAGTTGCTGTTGCAATGCCAAACCTTGATGAATTACTAAAGGATACTCCGACCCACATATTTGCTTCTGCCTGGTTTGAATGGAGAAAGACGAAGTATTATGCTACTCATTACAGTGAGCTTGTCCGCCTTGCTGCTCTCTACAAGTAAGCTTGTTTAGTTGCGTAGACATCTTTATACGGAGTAGTGAGTTTTTTGACACCACTTGTGACTGTTGTGAACTTTTTTATTTGGTACAGTATTGGTAAACATGCACAAAAACATATCTATAGTCATAGATCTAGAACTTATGTGGGCATTACTGATCATATTTCTGAAGAGAATGCATGAGTAATCAAAGTTTTAAAATTTTTTATTTTAACAAAGCTGTGTACTAAAAATATAGTCGCACAAGGGAAGTTAACTAATTTCTTTCCCCTGTTTTGGAGTGTGGAGGGAAAATATGAAATGTTTTGTCTGCAAGATATCATCCCTCCAAATTATTCGGAAAATTTCATTCCCCTTGCTCCATTCCACTTCCATAAATTTTTTTTTGACAAATAAATTTTAAGTCAGTTACAGAGATGTCATATTGTATTTGCTTAGGTGGTTGAGTTTTATAAGACTGCAACTTTTGTTAAGATGAGAAGTTCAATTTTAACGCAACACAAGATGAGTTAATTTGCCTGCTGAACAGCTCTTGGAATACTTGATGTGTGTGTTAAATTTATATTTTCTATGAATTGAGTATGGCCATTACCTTCCTTTCTGATATTATCAAGTAAGCATGTGTAGGCTACCTTGAATAGGATAGTACACGATACATAACTTCAACATTTTTCTGTTGAGGGTAAATATCAATCTAACTTCAGTTATTCGTTTTCTGTTGCATTTCCAGATATGGCGGAATATATCTTGATTCTGATATCATAGTCCTGAAGCCATTATCTTCACTTCGCAATTCTGTTGGTAAAGAGGATCAACTTGCTGCAAGTTCTTTGAATGGTGCTGTTATGGCATTTGAGAGGAACAGGTATTAAAATACTATATCGGGCAAAATCATTTTGAATTGGACTAATTATATTAAATATTTTTATGGTGATGTTCTTTTGCATTCTTGGGTTCAGTAAGTAGCTTTTATGGGTACATTGTCTAGAGTTCACTCATAATGCTTTCCCTTCACCTCATCTATCCTATTGGTTTAGGAATTCATAAGCAGGAGCCATGGCTTTCTAGAATTTCTTTTTCACATTGCACTGAGCCAATAAATTTTTCTATTAATGTTCTGGGGGGAGACATTAAACGTTTTGGTGGATATTAAGTGGCATTGTTTAATACAGTTACATTTGTGTGTGTGCACTGGGCTATATGTTCATGTGTATTTAGTTACTATTCATCTTATGCATCTCAAAATTGTTGATGAACTGCAAAACCTTTATTGAAAATACTCTGGAGAAACAGAGTCCAGGGTTAGAAGATATTTGCATTTAAAATTAAGAAATTGAGTCATACTTCGCAATTTTTAATGGCATTTTATGTCTCCGTTTATTAACTTTTTTGTTTATATAATTTTGAGTGGCACTGTTGGGGAGGATTTTGAACTACTATATCGAATTGTGTGAAAAAAGTTTGGATTTGAGATTTTTTTTCACGTTTGCATGCAGTCCCTTCATAATGGAGTGCTTGAAAGATTTTTATATGACATATGATGATACTCGTTTGAGATGGAATGGGGCTGATCTGTTGTCAAGAGTTGCACGAAGGTTTTTGGGCGTTCGTAATAAATCAGTTAGACAGCTGCAGTTGAAAGTGCAACCTTCTTTCATCTTTTTCCCAATTACTCCTCAGAATATCTCAAGGTAATCTTCTGGTTAATTTTCTTCAAAGCTGGATGAGTGTTGCAGGGTGTGCTGTGAGAGTGAATTGATCTGTGAAAATTCACTGTAGATCACCAATCACATCCCACAGCAGTCCTGCAACATTCATCCCTCATTGGAGAACACCCCTGACGTTCTGATTTCTTGCTCCTTTTATGCCTTATATGGATGCATGTGGTGTGGGTGCATTTTGCTCGTATAATTTTTTGAGTATGTGTGCTACTTTTTTCTTTTCAGTTTGTCTTTGAGTTCTTATGGTGTCATTTTTATTCAAATACCACTATTAGGAAGTTTCTTTTTCATAAGAGCTAAACTATTAACAAGGGTGTTTCTTTAAAGAAGATCAAGTACAGTAAATCACGCAATGCTACTATTCTGAAACTAATAAAGCTACCTCAGAAGGCATGCTGTCCACCCATATTATCTTTGAATTAACAGTTCCTTTCTTAGCTAGATCTCCTATTTAGCTGGCAAGCGAATCATACGGTCATGAATGGTCAAGAGCTCCATTGCTTTTTCATAGAAGATAAGCCAAAGTGAGAAGTTCTAAGATTAGTTAGTTTATTTGTATCAATGGTTAATGCTCAATAGTTTATAGAAGGCAGGTAACAGGTGTTATGATTATGGTACTGTTAGCTTTGACCGAACGCAAGTTTGATTTGTCTTTTCACTCACTGATAGCATGCAAGTTTGGGCAAAGCATGCACATGCATCAAGGGTGACTGTTTTTGTTCACGCACTTGATAAATTGCCTTGGTTAGTGAGCTGGGAAACTCAATTTCTTCAAGCATTTTTGTAACTTCCTACATGCCGGATGGGCAAAGGCTATGTGGGCTAAAGAGTTCTGTAATCATTGGAAAAATCAAATACTCTTCAACATTTTTTGCTTTTATTTAGCAGTTTGTCATTTCTGGTTTACAAATCTCCCATGGCACTTTCCTCCTTTATGAATTAACCCAATTGAATTCAAACAGATATTTCACTGCACCGACAACAGAGACTGAAAAAGCTGAACAAGATGCTCTGTTCAGAAAGATTCTAAATGAATCGTTGACATTCCATTTTTGGAACAGCTTGACATCTTCTCTCATTCCAGAGCTAGAGAGCCTTGCTACCAGGCTTATTGACCATGCTTGTATCCGATGCACTGATGTTTTATGAATTCACTTGATTCCTCTATTTGGTCAATACTGGAGGTCTAGATAACATCCAAGCTATTACACTTCTGGCTGATGATTAAAAGATGGGTGTTGACCTGCATTGGTGATCTGACTGTAGCTTGGGGACATGAAAGCGCAAGCCCGTTGTTGTGGTTCTTGGATCGTGTATCTTCTTTGTATGCTCATGATAAAAAATAATAAAAAAAAGAAGGGGTTTTTTTCCTTTAAATTAAAAAGAAAAAAGAGTTGGAGTTGCTTAGGTGGCTTTTTTTTGTTAAATCATTAGTGTATACCATTCTTCTTCGTAGTGTAGAGTATCTCTGATCAAAGGTTTAAAATGCTATATTTGTTTATGATAGTGGTTCGGCAAATCATTCACCTGTATTAAAAGAGACAATTTGTTACTTGTCCACATGGAAATATAGAAAGATGCCTTATTCTTTATTTATTTTCCCATGATTCTCTCTCTCTCACTGCACAGTGATGCAATGTGTTCTTGCTGATGCCTTCATATTTAAGCATGGATTCCTTGAAATTGTCCAAGCTTGCAATATACAAACCACGTGTGCGCTCAGCATACTTGATGGTTCCTCCCAGAAACAACAGGATTGTTTTGTTGGTGGGAAATGATTGAATGAAGACATTATGCATGGCAGCTATTACTTGGAATATGAGGCGAAGAAAATGCCTTGGCCACAGCGTGTTATCTTCAAGAGCAAACACAGTAATGGTGTAACAAGAGAATTGGAGGCCAAAATGCCAAAAGATCCTCATTGTTATTGCCTGGACCTCGCCCATCGCCTTGGTCTGGGCAGTTTTTTTTTCAGATTTTTTTTTTTCCTGACTTGAAAGAAAACTAAACTCACGCTGTCGCCTCCACCAAATTCAAGAAAATCAAGCTCTTTAATTACCAGAATATCTCGCTTGGATAAGAACCGATTCAGGTAGTTAGTGGGAAGGTATAGTATGAAAGGTTGGAAGGAAGGTTGCAAGAATATTGTGCCTGATAAATTATGACAAGTTAAGACCAATATGCATGAACAGAGAGAGATTAACTGAAGAAACAGAGCTCACAGGTATTCTTTTTCTTTTTTTTTCCTTCTTCTATTTCATTTTTTACCTGCAAAAACAGTGAAATGGCTTCGAGGCAAAATGCATAGTAGAAATCTGAGTCTTTTGAGCAGCTTTGATTGAGACTCAGTCTGCGTTTTTCCACACACCATTCTCATCACATGGGATGAGACTGAGTTTAGGGCACTTGACTATCTCCAAGAAGGTCAGGCCTGGAAACAACTTCAATCCATCTGCAACTTTTCCAACAACTTCAATCCATCTGCAACTTTTCCAACAACTTCAAGCGCACCATTTGCACAACCCATTTGCATTGTTTCCCGTGACACAGATTTGAGAGCCATCATCAATGGAGGCTTGTTGGTATTGTCATAAAGTCTTGACCATGATATGGATAAAGATGAGCCAAAAACAGCCCTTTTACAAATGTACATAAACTTATTTATTCATGCTGCTGCAATTGCTAAATACTGCCTGCATTTACATGGGTACTGTATTCTACAACATCAGCAATATAATGCACACAGAAAAACGTAGCTATAGATTGAACAAACAAAGCATAATAAAAGCCCTTTAGTCTTCATGAAAACCGCATTAATTCCCAACAAATCAAGCAATTCCAATCCCTTTAACATTACATGGGCCCAACCTTGATTCATTTGATTACATGTTTCTCCTTCCTCTAACTGGCCCTCTCTGCCTTTTCTCTTTAGAAACATAAAGAGCAAGGAGGTGGTGGAAAGAGATCATAAGCAATTATGCCTAAGCATTGATTAGTTAAGCACAGTGTTCCTAGTCCATGGCATTGGGACCAAAGCATCTTCTTTTCACAGGGCTCCATACCCATTGCACCAAGAACTTCCTTCCTTTCACCCCATTCACATTAAACCCATTTCCCCATTTGTCCTTTGACACTACACCAACATACCCTCCACCCCCACCACTCCCATAAACACCCATACACAAATCTGCAATTTCTGTTGGTGCAGTTGGGTCATCACCTGCATACCATGCATTCACAAGTGGGTTACTTGAAACCTCTGCTAGCTCATGAGCTATCACGCTGATCATCCCGTCAGCACCGGCATCCCCATTCGGTGCACGCATAATGTTGTTGCCGCCATTTGTGCTTGGCGGTGGCTTGCCTGAATACTTAGGCCAGGCAAAAGGGTAAGCACACACCCCTGGACACTGAGTGCCACTATTACCAACCCAAGCATAAGGAACAGTGACACCAACAATGGTTGGAAATGTGAAGTAGTGAAAACCACAAACTGCCCTGCAGAAATCTTGAACTCTAACATCAGGAGATGACAAAACTAAGTAGAGGCCATTGTGAGGATTGAGAGGTAAAGCTCTTGGATATGGTGAAGTGACAGCATATTTTATGATGGATTGCATTGATAAACGGCTGAGATAGTTGCCATGGGAGTAGGCAGAGTCATAGAACTCTCCAGAGAGAGCAATGCTTCTGGTGATGTTTGATCCAGTTTGATCAGTGTAGAGCCTCACAGTGCTCCACCAATCAGCAACAGAAGGGTAAGGGACAGGAGAAGAAAGAGAATAGATGAAATCTCTAATTGTGGATTGGTGTGTTGGGTTCCATTTGCCATACCAAATTATGTAAAGGTTGATGGGAGAAGTAAGGACAGGACCCATGTGGTACTGAAGGTCCACCAGATCAGAAGATCCCTCATAGTTCTTGGCCTGGTTGAATTCCCTGTTTTGGCTCCATGAATGAGCCAGAGTAGCAGAGAAAACAAAGCAAGCAAGAAAGAAGAAATTGCAATGCAGCTTTTGCATCTTGATTTTCTTTTTGAATGGTCTTGTGTGTTTGTGGGTGGTGGTGACAGAGGGAGCTTCTTATAGACAGAAACCAAGGAAAGTAAATGGGGTGGGTGAGATTCTTCTTTATAATTTGCTTGTGGTTTGCATGTTTACATGATAATTTCAAGTCCTTGTCTACTTTTTAATGATAACTATGTTGTGTTTCCCCTTTTCTTTTTTCTGTTTCTTTTATTATAAAAAACTCTTTAATATTCTTATTATTATCATATTTGAATAAAGGTGTTATGCTAACCAGCCTTTCAATGTGTAATTGTTCCATGCTACTCTTATGGTAGGAGATTGGGATCATACAAGACAAGCAACTGTTTCTTTATCCCCAAAACAGTTATGGCACAAGTTTTTATATAATTTATGATTCTCTCTCTCTTTCTTAGATTTTTATTTTCTTTTCCTCTGCCACCTCTCTTGAATTGCTCAAGTTTTAAATGCCTAGATGCTAATGAAATGCTAGTTTATTGTTCTTCCATGTAATATAATTCTCTGTATGCTGAAAAACTTGGTTATTGTCAAACTTCAACTCATTTTAATACTCAAATTTATATTTTAGCAGTTTGCAATATATATTCTCTTTTTTTCTGTGGACTTCCAAATATTATTATCGTGCAGACACTTTATACATATATATATATGTATTATGTTTCCTGCTCATAAACTTACTACTCTTATAGTAAGCAATCAGATTAACTTCCAATGACAAATAAATTCTGCTACCATCAATGATTAATCATATTATTTGAAGAATAAACCTCCCAAATAACATTTTCTTATGTTTACACTATTCAAGATTTTCATGCATGGCCAATCATCCTGAAAGAAGAGTCCCACACGGTTTGCCCTAAACATAGTTGTGATATTGTAAAATATTCCCTTTATTAAAAGCTAAAACACTCACCAACCTGTGATTAGGATTAAAGGTCTTTACAAGCAAGAAGAAGAAGAACAAGAAAAATGATCTGGGTCAAAACCAAGTGTTAAAAAGTAAATGATGGGTGTGCCCTGTGGTAAAAGCAAGCATGTGATGCCTTTCCATAATTTCCCCCCTTTTGGACTACACCCCCATTGCTTTTCAAGATCATTGACTAAATCTATGTATTTTGGCATTACTTAAATGGTTAATCTATGTATTTGGGCATTACTTAAATGGTTGATGCATCAAATGCATTACATAGTGTTGCTTGGCCAATTTACTCCCAAAAATTCCATGGTGGAAGAGTCAAGTGGCAACATGTGGAACCATAAAACAATATATCTATCCAAACGATATTGGGGAGACGGGGGTTTTTCACAGATACACACACTAACAACGTGTTATAAAAATTCGAACTTGAGACTACTAGTCTCTAAGTTAAAGTCCTCTTCCACTTAACTAGACCTCATAGAAAAGGTAACTTGAACTGATGGTAAAGAAAGATGTGGACCAAAGCAGGTTTGTATTCATTAATTTATAAGTGGATTGACAATCTGACATGACCTCTCAAAATATCAAAACTTCATGACACTGTTGGTTCTTGTATAGTTTTTTTCTTCATAGTAAAAAATATCTTGCAATCAAGTAAAGGTCGGGGGTTCCCCATGTGATGGGTTTTGATGAGCACATATTCAACTCTCATCAGCCCATGAAAATAGGGATGGATTGGATTTTTAAAGGCAAAGCTTAAAAGAAGGAACTGTGTAGCTGGTTTGCTGCTACCTAATCATCATAAAGGTCTTCCAATTGAGTGTCAAATGGCCAATGCTTTTTTCAGTCACCGCAGTTAGAGGCATCAACTGGTAGCTCAGTTCATGCCTTAACACTTTTTCAATGGCCTGTTGGAATAGAAGGTTGAAATGATTTAAAAGGGCATCACAGAGGATTGTAGTGAAATATGATAAGTGAAATAACAGAGAAAACTTAAGTGCACCCAAAGAGAATCATTACAATGGACTTGTGCTGTGGTGTTGGTTTTTTTTTTTTTTTTTTTTTTTGTCTTTATCAGTATCTCTAGAAATGGTGGTTATAAGGATCTTGGAAGATCTTAATTTCTTCTAAATTAATCCTATCAGTTCAGCAAATTGTTAATGAAAGATGCAGTGTACCTTGCAGATTTTCGAAGTTCACATGCAAAATAAGCTGAATCAATGCATCAAGTGATTTAGGTATATGTATGTAGTCTATATTAATACAACAAAACCAACTTCTTCTTTTTTGGGTGAGTTTTTGTGTGTGACTTTAGGTTTGAATTGTCATCCCTTTTCTTCCACAAGAATCTAACTTGCACCTGTTGGGTATACATAGCAATAAACCTCTTTTATATAAGTGAGAATCTAAACTACTTTAATCACATGAAAGGATGACTGAACTTGAGTATAAGAAGACAAACAAACTACCTTGACCAACTATGGCAAATTAGATTAGGATTCAGTATCTCTCGCAAATTAGTCAAATGGATATTTTATCTTCAACTTAGATCAATACCCTATTTGCCACCAGGCCAAGCACTAACTCTTAACTCTAAGGTAGGAGCAATAACTTAACTCTAATTTTTAAAATATATATTGACCTCAAATGAAAAATCCCATAGACTTGATAGCTTATATGGTTCATCGCATTCATACCTCTTTTGTATGAAGATGTATGGAAACCTACTACTTGCAGTAGTGGTAAGGCGTCTACATGTTCACACTTCATCTTATATGAATAAAAATATGAGAACTTTAGTGTTTTACAAGATGTCACGTGATATGTATTAGTATCTAACGTAATGCGTTCAACTTATTAAATGTAAATCTCATATTATATAACAATTAGAGTAATTAATCTGATCTAACTTCTAAGCACAGTGAATGGTAAACAATACTACACTAATAACATGAGATTCATAAAATCCTAACAATCAATTGCAGCCATAAAATAAAAGAAAGTTTAATTGCTAGAAATATATGTTCATAAAACGTGCTGTCAAAACCCCTTATGTGCTGCAGATTCTGTAACCCAAGAAACGGAAAAAACCCTATATTCATAATTGGGCCTGGGCCGGGCCCATTTTACTCTAAAACATTAAACAACCCAAATATAAATTGGAAAAAGTTCTTGAAGCCAAGGATACAGGGGAGACCAGTCGAACTTACCGAGAAGCCTCTGTGAGCCTTTTTCACTTTCATGGTTTCTCTTCGAATTCTCAGAAGAACTCATGAACTCCAACAGAAGCTATTATCGCCTGCTTCAAATCCCATTTCTATCTTCTACACCCTCTTCTCTCTCAGAACACTCTCCTACACTCACTATGATGACCCATACTCCACAACTACCATCACCACCGCCACCTCCACCACCTCCACCTCCAGCTCTTCCCAATCTCAGTCTCTTGTCAGAACAATCTGTGCATTGGTATGTCAGTCCTATTCCCCACAAACCCATCTGAGATCATCACCTCCCAAGCTCAACCTCGACTTAAATGCTGATTCTTTGACCAATGAACAGGCTATTTCTGTTGTTGCTTCACTGGCTGAAGAGGCTGGTTCCATGGTGGCCTTGAGTTTCTTCTATTGGGCAATTGGGTTTCCCAAATTTCGGTATTTTATGCGGCTTTATATATTTTGTGCAATGTCGTTATTTGGGAATGGTAATTTGGAGAGAGCCCATGAAGTGGTTCATTGTATGGTGAGGAATTTTGCTGAGATTGGGAGGTTGAAGGAGGCTGCCGATATGGTCTTTGAGATGCAAAACCAAGGCCTTATGTTGAGTACTCGAACGTTGAATTGTGTTCTTGGGATTGCCTGTGACTTGGGTTTGGTTGAGTATGCAGAGAATTTGTTTGAGGAAATGTGCGTGAGAGGGGTGTCGCCTGATTCTTTGAGCTATAAGTCTATGGTTGTTGGATATTGTAGGAACAGAAGAGTTTTGGAGGTGGATAGGTGGTTGAGTAAGATGCTTGAGAGAGGCTTTGTTTTGGATAATGTTACGTTTACTTTGATTATAAGTCTGTTTTGCGAAAAGAGTCTTGTAAGTCGAGCGTCTTGGTGCTTTGATAAGATGATTCGGATGGGTGTGAAGCCAAATTTGATTAATTTCACATCTTTGATTCATGGGTTGTGCCAGAGGGGCAGCATTAAACAAGCATTTGAAATGTTGGAGGAAATGGTTAGGAAAGGTTGGAAGCCTAATGTGTATACACATACAGGTTTGATTGACGGGCTCTGCAAGAAAGGTTGGACTGAAAGGGCATTCAGGCTGTTTCTTAAGCTTGTCCGGAGCGATAATTACAAGCCAAATGTACATACATATACTGCCATGATCCGTGGATATTGCGAAGAAGACAAAATGAGCCGTGCAGAGATGTTATTGAGCAGAATGAAAGAACAAGGATTAATTCCTAACACCAATACGTATACTACTCTCGTTTCTGGGCATTGCAAAGCTGGGAATTTTGATAGAGCATATGAATTGATGGATATAATGGGAAAAGAAGGATTCGCTCCTAATATCTGTACATACAATGCCGTTTTTGACAGCCTCTGTAAAAAGGGGAGGGTTCAAGAGGCATATAAATTGATTAAGAAGGGCTTTCGCCGAGGACTGGAAGCTGACAGGGTCACGTATACCATTTTCATATCTGAGCACTGCAAAAGGGGTGATATTAACGGGGCCCTGGTGTTTTTTAACAAGATGCTCAAGGTTGGTTTGCAGCCTGATATGCATTCGTATACCACTTTGATTGCTGCCTTCTGTAGGCAAAAGAAAATGAAAGAAAGCGAGAAATTTTTTGAGTTATCTGTAAGGCTTGGCTCTATTCCCACCAAGGAAACCTATACTTCAATGATATGCGGCTACTGTCGGGATGAAAATATTGCCTTGGCCATTAAGTTTTTCCATAGGATGGGTGACCATGGTTGTGCCCCAGATAGTTTTACGTATGGTGCTCTAATAAGCGGGCTCTGCAAGGAGGAGAAATTGGAAGAGGCTCGTAGGTTATATGATACCATGATGGACAAAGGGCTGTCGCCCTGTGAAGTTACTAGGTTGACATTAGCTTACAAGTACTGCAAAAAAGATGACTCTGCAGCTGCTATGGTTTTATTGGAAAGGCTAGAGAAGAAGCTCTGGATCCGCACAGTGAATACATTGGTGAGGAAGCTTTGTAGCGAGAAGAAAGTGGGCATCGCGACATTGTTCTTTCATAAATTAGTGGACAAGGATCAGAATGTGGATCGTGTGACATTGGCGGCGTTTAAGACTGCATGCTATGAGAGCAACAAGTACGCTCTTGTTTCGGATTTGACTGAGAGGATCTCTAAAGGAATTGGCTAGCAGCTGAAATATACTGACAAATGGCTCACATAATTTGCTGGTCTTGAACTTGTGCAGCAGGTGCCAATGCCATGACTGTCTTCAAAAGGGCTCGAGTCTTTATGTCAATTTCATTGGTGAGCAACCAGCATGCTAAGCCAGTGATTCTTTTTGTGCTTTGAGGAGCTTTGTTGTAACTCAAAACTGCAATTTCATAACAGTTAATATTCCAACTGGAATTGAAGAGGGGGGATATTTCTGCCATGCAATCTTCTTGGATATCTCTTGATGAGTTAAGTTGGAGGAGGGTTATATTTTCTTTTCTCTAATATCCCTTGTAATCAAATAAATTGCTTCAAGGAATTCCGCATGTGGCGGAGGCCCACGTGCAATGCACGTGTGATCCTACCATTTACAAACAAAAAGAACAGGATGAGTGTCAAAATGACGTAATTGATTATCCTTTTCTCTTTAGACTATTTGTACCACTTTCAATATTTAAAAAGAAAAAAAGAAGAAGAAAAGAGTATTTGTATCCCTGGGTCGGACCTCCCCAACATCTCCTTTGCTCTTTTCCCCCAGTCTCTCCCTCAGATCCCCTTGAAGGTAAACTTATTTTTATTAGTTTTCGCTGTTCCTCATTTTTCCAATTCTGGATGGCAAGAAAGCTACTGAATTTCGTTTGAAAATTTTCATTTTGTTATTGTGTTGCTTTTGCTTCAGCTGGATTTCTATTGTTATAATTGTTTGTCTGGTGCTTTTCTTAATTTGATTCATTTGGTTATTGTGAATTGTTGAACTATCTATACAGTGGAAAACAATGAATTTGGTTGGTTGGAGAATTTTCAAAAACAATAATCCAGTGGGTAAGAAACTAAGAATTGTTAAATAGATTATCCGTTAACTACCCAGATAACAGAGCCTGGCTTTAGACTCATCCAACGGTCCATTAGTCAGCTTGAAAATTTCCTTTCAGTCCTAATTTTCTAATCAAGATTTGATTTTCTAATTATATTTAGTTCTAGCTGAATTGAAGAAAATGTTATAAATTTCATTACATAGATTTCCTTTCAATCCATTCAACCGGCCTTTGATTGGGAATTTGATCCCCTCTTTGTTCAATATTGGATGAAATATACACAAAGGGTGGAAATATTTTGTACTTTTTTAGTCTCTTAGAACCATTGGATGAAATATCCTTGAGGTCATATATAATTGATCAAATATAGGGAATAATACTAATTGTTGCATGTGTTGATTCTTCAGCAGACTATCAAATGGCTCGATCTGCATTAGATGAGACCTCACTATCTGGTGCATTTGTGAGAACTGCTTCTGTATTTCGTAACTTCATTTCACGGGACCCAAATTCGCAGTTTCCAGCAGAACCTGGAAGATATCATCTGTATATATCATATGCTTGCCCTTGGGCTTCCAGGTGCCTTGCATACTTGAAAATTAAAGGACTTGAGAAAGCCATCAGCTTTACGGTAACTCTATTAGCTTGTTACACATATTAGATTCACCTTGTAAGAGCCAAACTGACCTTGTGTGTTTGTTGTTTTGCTCAGTCAGTCAAACCCATATGGGAAAGAACAAAAGAAAGTGATGAGCATATGGGGTGGGTTTTTCCTGCATCTGATACAGAGCTAGCAGGAGCTGAACCTGACCCTTTGAATGGAGCAAAAAGTATTAGAGAACTTTATGAGCTTGCAAGCACCAACTATACTGGAAAGTACACAGTTCCAGTATGTTCACTCATATTAAGTGGCCTTTTCATGTTTTATCTTTCTTTTCCTTCTGCTTTTGTTAAACCAAATGACTGACCTTTTCGCTTTGGTAGGTTCTATGGGATAAAAGACTCAAAACAATTGTCAGTAACGAGAGTGCAGAGATTATTCGCATGTTCAATACCGAATTCAATGATATAGCAGAAAACGCAGCTTTGGACTTGTATCCTCCTCACTTGCAATCCCAAATTGATCAGACTAATGAATGGATATATAACAAGATAAATAATGGCGTCTATAAATGTGGGTTTGCAAGGAAGCAAGAGCCTTATGATGAGGTATATTTTGCATGCTCTGATTAGTTTTGACTATGGAAGTTCTGGTGTTTATGTTCTCTTTAAGGACTATCTGTGCCTCATCAAACACGTTGGTTGATATTTTTTGCTTCAGGCTGTGAAACAATTGTATGAAGCTTTAGACAAATGCGAGGAGATACTGAGCAAGCAACGATACTTGTGTGGGAACACATTGTCTGAAGCAGATATTCGGTTGTTTGTCACTATTATAAGATTTGATGAGGTACTGATATTTCCCCTCAAGCAAGAATTTATACCTGTCAGAAAATTTGCCAATTTAATTGTTTTCAGTCTAATATGATTGTTCTGTTTGAATAGAACCAAGAACCATGCTATAAATGCAAGATTTTGTTTCTAACCAAATCCAAAGCGTAGGATATTACTTCTTCATTCTTCTAAAACTTTTCTTTTCCCTTGGATATTGGGGTTTTCTTTAGCTCATTGTGATTTCTTATTAATAACGGAACCACTCACTTATAGGTTGTATTTTATTTTGTCAAGATTCCGTAACGTGATATTTTTGCTTAGCTAACATTTTGTTTATTCTGTTAGGATTTTTTTAGCACAAAACTTCTATCACATCACATGGTTCCACTGCCTAAACAATTCAATTTTTTATGTTGTTTTTGTTATTGATTACAGGTTTATGCAGTGCATTTCAAGTGCAACAAGAAATTAATACGAGAGTACCCAAATTTGTTTAACTACACCAAAGAAATTTTCCAAGTTCCTGGGATGAGCAGCACCGTCAACATAGATCACATAAAACGACACTATTATGGAAGCCATCCCTCCATCAATCCATTTGGCATAATTCCCAGCGGGCCAGCTATCGACTTTTCTTCTCCTCACGACAGAGACAGGTTTTCTATCTAAGTTTTGTATAAACTACATACAGACATCATTTTCATTTGTGGGCTGAGGTTGTGTGTTTTCATCTATTTGTAAAGCTCGTTTGTCGGACCATCTGTCTTGTGCCATTATGTAAAACTCTTGATTGCCAATCTTAAGGAGTGCGTTATCAGATTTTACGCGAAAGCGCTAATCGGTTAGGAAGTTAATATGGCATTAATCTTTTGTTGTTGCCTACTCCACAGTGCGATTTCACAATCCGAAATCATTCAAAAATCATTTCTGCAAAATTTAGGCCAATTAGAAATTCATTTAACCACTTGATTATTACAAGGCAATGAACATTTACTTGTAACCTTGTTTATTCAAAACGTTGTATTAACACAAACTTTGATATACTGTGTGAGCTTAATCCAATGAACCAATCACAAAATAAAAATAAAAGCTTCATCCATCAAAATTACATTTTTGTATTATGCATCCTAATTATTAACAAAATAAAAAGTAAAAAAAAAATATATCTTCTATTCTGCATTTGGGTTGTTGCGTTGGTGTTGGTGAGAGGAGAGGCAGACTGAGAGCGAGAGCTGAGCCTCTTGGCACTGCGACCGCTTCAGACTCGTTCCTCCACTACCGCACAGGCTCCGAACCGCTTCCCACTCCTCCGGGCACGCCACTGACACCAGGCACTCCGCCAGACCCCGGTTCAAGTGCCGGCACGCCGCCTCGCGAGCCAGACCCGGCCCAATCCGCCTGTGGCAATCCATCAATGCGTTTTGCAGCCGATCGCATTTCGTCATCGCCGGTTGCTTCTCTTCAGGCATCGTCCGTTTTTTCGTTCGTCTTCCTCTGCTCTGCCGCGTTTTGAGCTGCGGTTTGCGGTGCGAAAATCGCGCTTTGATTTGATGTGTGAATTTTGTTGTGGGCTTAGCTCGTCACTTGGCCTGGTGGGCTATCTTATGGGCCGTATTTTCATATAATAACAATGTTCACCCAAAAAGAAAATCAGACCCAAAATTTGACACAAATTAGGTTTTAGGCATGTAAGTTGGAGGATGGTAGAGATGTAAAGCTTTTCTACTTCACGGGACTTATAGCTTCACTGGTAGAGCATTTATCCTTACATTCGTAATGTGAGTCTCGTTCTCGACATTCGTTTTACGTTAGGCCTCTTTTGAACAAAGACAAAAAAAAAGAAAAAAGAGTAGGCTTTTGAGGAAGCTTTACTCACAAATTATGTCCCATGCAAAGGCCTAATGCCAAGGGAAGAAATAGAATTGTCAGAGCACCTTTTCTCATCTCTCGTGGGATCTGCTTCTTCAATCCACTCGAGCAAAATTTGAAGCTGCAGCCTGTTTTTATTTTTGTTTTGTCTTTTTTCTATTTAGCTTTTTTGAAGAGTTGAGTCACTTTTTGAAACAGGAAATGGGCCTATTATGCAAAAACAAAAGACAAAAAAAAAAAAGTTGGGGGGAAGAAAAAAGAAAAATTTAGAGTGAAGGACTCAAGGACACTTGTGTGAGTGCTCCTACAAAATCAAAATTCCTTTTTAAAAGAACAAGATCATTGTGGTGGAACCCATATTGTGGACAGTGATCCAATAATTGCATTGTTGAAATTTCCTTGTTGGAGTCTTTTGATTCCTCTCCCATAAGCAGTCTCATGCTTGAGCTAGCTGGGCAAATTTATCCTTGTCAATTGTAGACTACAAATATATACATGACAAAAAAGCTTACATATCCAAAGTTGCAATCTTCCAATTATAAAGGGTCCCAAGCAAATAGTCTTGGCAGGCTAAAAGTGATTGCTGGCTTGTTAGCTTGTTGATCTTTAAGTCTGAAATGTTATAGAATTAATACATCAGTTTGTATCACTATCACTTATATTGGAAGTACTGTTGTTTAGTATAAGCAATCCCAATTTGTGTGGATAGTTTAATGAGAGGAGACTGATAATTATTATCATTGTATGATAATTAGAAGATGAATGAAGAAGATAATGTGTGAGCTAAAAGTTGAAGATAATGCAAGGGATATCTGATTGGATGGAGAGAGAGAGAGAGAGAGAGAGAGAGAGAGAGAATTTAACTTCTAGAAAGACAATTTTCTTTAGCAAGGTCTACTAGATAGCCTTTGCAAAGAAGAATAATGGCAGTACCACATGATGTAAGAGAGAGAGAGAGCTCTGAGAAATTTCACTATTAAGATAAAACCCATTAAGGCAGAGAAGTTATAATTATATTAGAGGGACACAAGTGTTTGTCTCCAACTCTCTCCCTCATACCCCACATCTAATCATTCCCTAGTGTATGTCTAATTTTCTATCAAACCTTTGATTAACTATAGCTTAAAAACATTTAAACCCAAATGAATTAAGCAAGGATCCATATTACAATTCCTGAAGAGAATGCAAGAAGACCACCAAAATGAAAAAAGAAAATTTGGTCACCCTAACCCTATAGCTAGATGGGAATTGAATTATTAGGATGAAGAGTGTGCTACTTTTGGGGAGCAAATATGGATGGGACCCTATTCCCCACCACCAAATTAAAATATCAATGGGATCCAAGAAAATCAATTTGCTCTCTGCCAATCTCTCCTCCATTAAAACTCCCCACCAAGAAATGTGATGAGGTGCAAAAAGGGCAAAGAAAAAGAAAAAAAAAAGAAAAAAAAAAGGAAAAGGAAAAAAGGGTGGTATAAACAAATACTCCTAAATGGTTCTTTGTATTTTTATAAAACAAATACCAGATACTAGATATTATATGGTCTTTCTCTCCAAAGTAGCATGGAAAGTATAACCTTCTCATTCTCTAAACTTTAAAGCTCTCTTTCTAAATATAGATGTTCTTTTCCTCACACTGTCACTTTTTCTCTTTGCACACATACAATACTAATCTTTGTGCTGGATGGTAATTAGATTCTATGATGAAGTGATTGTAGCACACAATCTTGATCTTTTAGATGATGGGTTTGCGGGAAAATCTTTACTAGGGCATGAAAGTCTTCAAGGGGCTTTGCTTTGAGCCCTCCACAGCTCCACCATTAGTGATCAGTGAGTTCTCTCTAAGTTATGCCTTTAACTTTGTTCATATTTTTGGTGTTCATAAATTCTATCTGGGTTCTGCGCAAAGTGTGAATTTGGGGTGTTGTGCTTTCCGGGTTCAGTCTCTCCCCTCATTATGAACAATCCCAACAATCTAGGACCGTTTGCTCATTTTACGTCTACCTATTTCATGAATTTGGGGCGTTGTGCTTTCTGGGTTCAGTCTCTTCTCTCATTTTCCCTTTTTTGCCTTAATTTTGTGTGTTATTTCTTGTCGTGTATCCATGAATTTTCTTGAAGTTCCAATCTTTACTGTGGGATTCATTTCCCCAGATACATTTTGAAGAGTTTGCAAGCCTTCTTGAGCTTTGTAACAGAGGTGCAGCTAATATTTATAAAATGCTTGTTTTTTAGTTTTCTGGATGCATTTTCAAACACGATAGAGGCCAAAAATTGAATTTCATAGCTCTTTCGGTATGCTTGGCATGATTAAATGTATCCAAAATGAAATTTTTGGTTAAATGACAGCTTATGTTAGTGTCTCCTCTGAGACAAGAAGTTAGAGAGCTCCTGTGTTCTCTATATACAATCTGTGCCAAAAGAGCTTGTACCATTGTCCTCTTGTTAATATTCAACATTCCACCTTTTAATTTTAATTTATTTTAGTCCATATCTTTTCTGCACCTCTTAGGAGTTCATTTCAGATTAGATTAATTTTATCTTTTCCTTGTTGCCCGTTCTTTATTTCTTTCTGCCCTTCTTGTCTACCTTTTTGGTTCTTTTGAGTAAGGGTTCAAATTTGTTCTGTAATGCAGTGCTCTTGTGTTTTTAAGTCTAAACTCCTTTAAGTTAAGTTATTTTTAAAGGCTGAACAACAAGAAGAATGAATTTGTAGGTTATATTTTAGGATTTTGTACTTCTTAACCATAAATATGGATCTCCTGAGAGATGTATTTATATCACGTAGGAGAGCTGGAAGATGGACAGGACCAGATTAGATTTAAGGTTTCATCACTCTGGATCAGCACAGTCTGAGGAGTCTGCTCTAGACTTGGAAAGAAATTACTGCAGTCATCATCCTAATCTTCCTTCATCAAGTCCATTGGCCCTCCAGCCTTTTGCATCTAGTGGTCAGCTCTCTGAGAGCAATGCCGCCTACTTCTCGTGGCCCACTTTGAGTCGGTTAAATGATGCAGCAGAAGATAGAGCAAACTATTTTGGAAATCTTCAGAAGGACGTTCTCCCTGAAACTTTGGGCCGGTTGCCATCAGGGCAGCAGGCTACAACCTTACTTGAGCTGATGACCATTAGGGCATTCCATAGCAAGATCTTGCGCCGGTTTAGTCTTGGGACCGCAATTGGGTTTCGGATTCGAAAAGGCGTCTTAACAGACATTCCAGCCATTCTTGTCTTTGTTGCCCGTAAAGCTCACAGGCAATGGCTAAGCCATGTGCAGTGTCTACCTGCTGCCCTTGAGGTGGAAAATTTTGGTGTCCTTTTTCTACATTCTGATTTTTAGATTTTATATTATCTGTGCCATAGTATATTATTATTGAGGTTTGTTTTAAGTTATTTTCTTTCAATCACAAGGCTGGTCAGAATGATGAGCTTTGTGTATTTTTCTGTTGGTTGAAATAATGCAATTTTGTAAAAGCCGTTGAGAATGTATAAACTACTGGCTTGTTAAAAACTTGTAAGTTATTTATTTATTTATTTTTTTTTAAAAAGAAGCTAATTGGTTATTTTGATCTTTGACTAGATTATTGTTTTGTTTGGTTTCTGCATATAAAAAATGGTGCAGGGGCCAGGAGGTGTATGGTGTGATGTGGATGTTGTAGAATTTTCCTATTATGGTTCCCCAGCTCCAACTCCAAAAGAACAGCTGTATACAGAGCTCGCAGATGGCTTGCGGGGAAGTGATCCATGCATTGGTTCTGGTTCCCAGGTATTTTCTTAAGAAAATTGCTGTCCTGTTTGTTTTCTGTGGTGGTGGTAATTTGGTGTTTGATCTCCAAGTTCAGGCTGTGGATAAGTAATATAGATAGAAAATACCCATATGGAGACTGGAACGCAGCCTAGTTGCTACTGAGGTCTTTACTACAACAAAAAAACTATTCAAGGATGAGATAATGAATTTGGTGGGGTAGTTTGCAATATTAAATAAAGTTCTCATTGTTTCACTCAAGTTTGGTTCATATTCTTAATTACTTAATAGTATGAGTTGCTTTAGGGCTGGATCTTCTCATGGATAAGCTTGTCAACTAACAATAAGAATACAAGCTAAAAATATGCTTTGGTATGCTGGATTTGGTATTAAACAGAATCAGTTTTATATAAAATTTGGATAGGTCTTGTTTGGCTAGTAAATTTGCTCATTGAACTTAACAAAATAAATAATAAACATGAATTTTAATTCGCCTTATATGCCTATCTACTTCAAGGAGCTGAATTGGGAACAATGGTAAACTGATGAAACATATCAGAGTATTAGAGCGAGAGATCTTGAGTTCATATCCATGCTGCTGCAACCTCTCAATTTATGTTTATTTTTATGTGTTGATTTCTCTAGTGCTAGGGAGAAGCCCAACATGAGGGGGATTATTAGAGTATAGAAACAATAGTCGGCCTACATCCCAACACTTTAGGTTTTTAGGAATAGTAGGAAACCCTAAATGTCAAATTTATTGATGGGATCTGTATATACATTGATTTCTTTGTGCTCAACTAGTTAAGTTTACCGAATTGTTTTTTGCTTGTTTAGGTTGCTAGCCAGGAGACTTATGGAACTCTGGGTGCTATTGTTAAAAGCCGAACAGGAAATCGACAGGTTGGTTTTCTCACAAATCGGCATGTGGCAGTTGATTTGGACTATCCAAACCAGAAAATGTTCCATCCTTTGCCACCAAGCCTTGGACCTGGGGTGTATCTTGGCGCTGTGGAGAGGGCAACATCTTTTATCACAGATGATCTTTGGTATGGCATATTTGCTGGAACAAACCCAGGTAATGCAGTTCCAAATTTCGGTTATCTGTTAAGCTGATGGACAGATATGGTTGCAAATAGTCAGCAGTATTTATTTATGAGCTTGAAAGTGTCTCTAGAGGATAGGGGCAAATACTTTAGTTTGTGTCTACATTGTCTAAGAATTAAAAACTTTCAACTGATGTATTCGGAAGGCAGAGACATACAATTACTATTAATTAGTTATGATAAGTTTTATAAATAAATGTGTAACTACAATACATTAACCCCATAATCGTCACTCCCTCATTGATTACAATATACTAGAAGCAGACAACTAATAAGAGTTTAAGGAGGCACAAATAGGTTCAAACAATACAAGGCACATCATACTTCCAGCTGGATATAAACACTGAATTGGTTCGATGATGATGAATGCAGACCAACTTGAGGTGCTTGAGTTTAAAACTTTGGATAATGTGATGTATTGAAAATAGAAATAGAATATAAATTTGACTTTTCATCAAAATCGAACAAAAAATAAATCAAAATAGAAGGAAAGAAATCATGTCCCATAGCATTTAAGAAATTGAATATAAATTTAACTTTTCACAATAGGATGCATTGAAACTAAGCTTAACAATACATCATGTTGTTAATCTTATTTTCCAGTTAAGAAATATTCTTGATTTCGCTGGTTATTTTCTTCAAGAATTGAGTTTGATCTGTTGCGTAGTTTCTCATATTTGTGTTACTTCACACTTGTTCTAGTGGGTTTCTCATTATGTATGACCCCCTACACGTGCCCATTATGTTTTGGTGCCCCTGCAGAAACATTTGTGCGAGCTGATGGTGCCTTTATTCCTTTTGCCGAGGATTTCAACATGAACAATGTAATTACAACTGTAAGAGGTGTAGGTGAGATTGGTGATGTCAACATCATAGACTTGCAGTCACCAATCGACAGTCTTATTGGAAGGCAAGTGATGAAAGTTGGGAGAAGTTCAGGCTTGACTACTGGAACCGTCATGGCGTATGCTCTAGAATACAATGATGAAAAAGGGATTTGTTTCTTTACTGATTTTCTTGTTGTTGGTGAGAACCGGCAGAGTTTTGATCTTGAAGGTGATAGTGGAAGTCTCATTCTATTGACTGGTCAGAATGGGGAGAAGCTACGACCTGTTGGGATCATTTGGGGTGGAACAGCTAACCGTGGTCGCTTGAAACTAAAAATTGGCCAACCACCTGAAAATTGGACTAGTGGAGTTGATCTTGGGCGCCTTCTTGACCTCCTTGAACTTGATCTTATAACAACCAATGAAGGGTTTCAAGGTTTGTGCTTCTGAACCAACCAAATGTTTTTTCCCCTCTTTTTTGGTTCTGCTGTTTTTAGTCTACCACTGTGTTCATACTCTCAAAAGATGGATGAAGTCCTATGTTTTTGCTGACATTTGGCTTTGTTCAGCATATTTTCCTGACTCCTCTGCTACTTCATTTTAACATAGCTGCAATCCAAGAGCAACGAAATGCTTCAGCTGCAGGGATTGGTTCCACAGTGGAGTCATCCACAGCTGTCCGGGCTCCATCTAAAGATAAGCTAGAAGATGACTTCAGACATCTGGGTTTCAATCTTCAGAAAATTCCTTTTGAAGGTGAGTCCTGTCAGGGACTGAGTCGGCCGTTCATTCATGGTGACTTTCACATAGAAAATGGTGTTAAAACTTCTCCGAATGTAGAACACCAATTCATTCCAAGGTCCACCTGCAGATCTCCAGTAAATCAAAGCAATCGAGAGGAAAACCCACTATCAAAAAACCTTTTGGCATTGCGGAATGGCTCTGATGAAGAGATTTCTGTTTCGTTGCAGTTAGGTGAGCCAGAACCGAAGAGAAGAAAAAACTGCAACGCTCTCTTCAGCACTAAAGGACCCAAATGAAGTAGGAATGAGTAAATTAACTCTCTTTTCTTGAAGTAACTTTCATACGAGGAGTTGCTTCACTTTGGCTTCAAATTCTCCGTTACACTTTATTCCGGAGTGTAATTGTTGGGTCATATCTTCTCCTGCATCAATTGCTATATGGAATCTTGGATATTTTGGTAAGGATAAAAAGTATAGGTCATATATGTGGAGCATACAATGTTTTATAGAGATGTTTAGGTTGTACCCCGCTTTCATTTTTACTTTTGATTTGTATCACTTTGGTGAATATACTTATAGCATTAGCACTCCCGAAGTTGGGAGCATAAGCAGCTATTGGAATCCAACAGAATGTAAAATGTTACTTTTGGCTAGCAACGTTAGTTTGTTCAGAGCCTAATTGAGGGTTTCTTTTTTATGGTAGAAAAGGAGGGAGCAAGGTGGAGTTGACCATTTGTATCTTCTTAAGTCTAATAGTCTGTAAGTGAACTCACATTGTGGCTATATTTGTAAATGCGGCTTCAAATGAGACATTTTCTACTATTTCTTATTTGTTTTGCGTGTCATTTTCAAATGACGTATGCTCTTATGTCATCTTTTTTAAAACTTCTTTTTGTGAGAAATTGTGGTTGCAGAACTCTTTCAAGTAGTGATCACTTCATTGTGGTGAAATGGAGTGATCCTTGTCACTCTCTCCTTTCTATACCCATATTGCAAAAGTAGCCATCTGATTCTTCTAAGAACTGCAAATCCAAATGCTCACCAAAGAACTGGTGTAAATCTTAAACCCCATAAATAAATATGCGAATAAAGAAATAAAAGGATGTAAATAACTTTACTGGGCTTCACACCTAACCTTTTCACTGAAGAAAACAAGAAGAAGAAGAAAAAAAATTGACATGGACTGGGGGTCAGTTTCAACTTTCAACTAAGAAAAATAGAACAAAAGTTGAATGAGAACAGGATGTTAAAGATGAAAATAGTGTAACAGGAGTTACTGTTTCCAGGAACATAACACATCTTGGCATTGAGTACAAGCATTTAGAGAACTCCTTGCAGTCCATTTCTTGGTGCAAGGTCCAAAGAAAAGAATTCCAGAGAGGGGAAAGAGAAAATTAAATGGTATTACAAATTTGGCAAAATAACATGTTACATCATGCACAGGGCAGTTTGGGTGAAGCTTTTGATCTCATTCACTTTCTCTTTCTAGCTGTATATTGGCTTTACCAACACAACACCCATTGTATATGTAATGCTAACGTAGCATTGCATTAAATGTAAGCCAACCAGAAGCAGGACGAGGCTCTATAAGCAACCTCAAACTTATATACTCCTCTGTTTCTAATGGTGGTGATGCTCTTAAGTTGAACAATAGTAAATTTTGTGGTGCTTTAAACAACTCAATGAGAGAGAGAGATAGGGGTCACAAGTTAAGTTGTTGATTAAGGTACATTCTACTAGTATTATTGCTTCTGATCTGCACTGTGAGTGTGTAAGGGAACTAGGTACAATGTCGAGGACTTGCCGGCTCATTCTGTACATTTCGGTGGACAGTCTTGATGGAGTGACTCAAGTTGAGCCAGAAGGTGGATGGGAGTACCCTTTCCTCTGTTACCACATCCAAGTCGATTGCAAAAATTGTAACAGAGAGCTGTTGGAAATTGGTTATCTTCCATTATACTTATGTGCAGGTAGGATGGAAGATGCCCAATATCATAAAGCCTTAGCTGTAAGTACTAGTGTAGTGCTAGAGTTTTATTTGCATCACATATAGCTGTCTATGATTTTGCTTAGCATAATGCCTAAGTGTGACATAATGGACGCATATATTGATGTATGTATATGTGTAGTGCCCAAAGTGCATGGGGTGTGGTGGTTTGAGGATTCTGAATAGGGGAGGGGAACCAATCACGGATGAAGGACAAGACATGCCTGTGATGGAGATAGAGGTTGTTGGCTCTTTTCATGTGCACGAGAAACTCAAACTGTTCTATTTTAAGTGGATTTGCAGAAAGGTAGAATGCATAACTTGTTTTTCTGATATAACAGTTCATAATTTCCTTCTCTAATTTCTTAGTAAATGTGTACTAATCTTCAATTCCTATATGTGTCCCTTGCCTATGTGTGTCTATAAAAATTTCACACAGGATGATGGCAGTGGGGAATTTTTGGAGCCTTTTTCTGTGGACAAAGATGGGAGCTACGCGTTTAGTGATTCAGGTGATGAATCTGATGATGATGATGAACTTTTTCAAATCAAAGGGATCAAAGGATGTTTCCAAGTCACACCACGGGAAGAAGAGGTGGAGGGACTCTGGATTAAGGTGGCTTCCAAGTCATCCCAGGCCTGCGATTCAGATTCGAATTCGGAGGATTCGGATGCTGATTCTGATGATTAATTCAGGTGCAAGTGCATGCTTTAGGGAGGCTAACATCAGTCCATGACTGATTACTGATTGCTATCTATATGGTTTTCCAACTATATATTCTATGTAAGACTGATCTCAGTTTAGTTTTATTGGATGGAAGATGGGAACAAGTTTGCTTAAATTTCCTATTATTTTTTAATTAGCTTTCATTTACTGAGGCTTAAGGCTCATAATTAACCATCATGATGTTATTTGATACATGTTAATTCATAGCATCTGGTAGTTAAAAGCAAGAGCTTGATTTGTTCTTTGTCAAGCTACTAGGGTGCTGAAGTAGATAGATGTTGATTAATTGTACCCAAATGATGTGAGTTTTAACTTATAATATAAACCCTGAGTCCAAAAGTAAATGGGGTCAAGGATATTTATAAATATAAAATATAGCAGCACAGCACTTTTTCCAGGTAGCAGTTTTTGATTGGGTCATGTCTAAGTCCTAAAGTACTTTTTACGTTGATGGCTGAGGCTTCAATGCTTTAGTTGTTGAGGTTAAACTTGAACCTTTAAAACTTGTTTATTTGTTAAAGTAATAGCACAGTGACCTCTTTACATACTTTCCTGGATGGTAGTTCAGACATTAGCATACATGAATTATGTCATGAAAGCTATATCCTACTGACAGAAATCACAAACAAACAATCACTAAAATTCATATTAATTAGGTTTAGCACCACCATCATCAGATTAACCTATAAACACAATCCCTTTTGTACATGCATGTTTTCTGAGTTACCATATAAATCTGCAGCTACAGTTAATATTTCTCAAAGAACAAATTTTCTACCACATATCTTAACTATATCATCTGAGAAACCAGTGAGTTTGTGTAGCAGACCAAAATGTTTGGGTTATATATATATGCCAAGGGATGTAACTTTCACAAAAGTAAAGAAAAAGAAAGACAAGGAGAATGAATGTTCCTTTGTCACTAGAAAGATCAAATCAAATGGTAATAGTTTTGAAGTTCTTGCATTATCAAATTACATTTGTTACAACCTCTTAGAGGTTTTTCAAAATGATTCTTAATAATATATAAACATGGTAAACTTGGAAATCTCCTATTAAAGCATAACAAAGCTAACACATGTTAGTACAATTGGAAAGAAAGGCCCTTTGGTAGTGAAAGTTTCTCCCTGTTGAAGTAACAAATAAAGACTAATGAACAAAATCTTTCACAATCTTGGTTAAGATTAGTATTTGATCATGGTTTGATGCTAATACTTAAATCATAGAATCAATTTAGTCCAGTGAAGATAGACAAGGGCATAATCATGATTTCCACTTAAATCATTTCGGGCAAAGAGATTTACATGCTCAGTTGTGCCGAAAGATAAAAAAGCAGGCATATATATTTTAGATGGTGCTCATAATTATGGTTGAATATACACAATAATTAACAACTTTTACTGCCAACACCTAATGAAGGCTGACTTCAGATAATAAAACGATCATCTAGTAACAAATCATTATGGTGAAATGAAACTAAGTACAATACTGATTATTGTCTGAGGCCAAAAAGCCAAGAGTAGTGATCTTTGTCACTAATCAAACACAAAATAAACATGAAACATAAACATTGCTCATCAGATTTCTATTAACAATCCGGCCGGTAATAATTAAAACACATAAGAGCATACATTAGTGTACAACGAGAAATGTCTACCAATTCCATGTTGGTTGGGCTAATCAGAGCTTAATAGGTTAATAAAGTTGTTTATGCTTATTAATTAGGGCCTCTACACTCCAGAGCTTGAGTGATTTGTTTAGATACTTAAACATTGACAGAAACCACACATATGTATGAACTCTCAGTCATCTAAAGAAGGGTTCATTTTCACTAATTAAGTTATGAGACTAATCTCACATTGAATATTGGGTTAAGTGCCTATAATAGTATACATACATACACTTACACTTAGTAATTTAGCGTATCGATTAGGTAATTTTATAATATTTATTTACAAATACAGAATCTAATATTGATTCTGATTAATGATGCATCTGAAACTAAGATAACATTGTAAATTCATCAGATTAATTAGTGGTCCATATGAACATGAGATATACAGTACACTTATTTTCTTGACCTCCAGACTCGATTGATCTGATGAAAAGGTACACTAACAAGGTTGAATCATAATTAAGTGCATCCCTATATGCACCCTTAAAATTTCTTTTGGTTTATGTCTTCAAATATGAAAACTATTTTGTGAGGTAATAATATGAATCGGGCAATGATGTAAACTGAATAAAGAAATTGCAGGCAAAATACGACATAGCCATTAAGACTTGTCTCATTCAAAGCTTTTATTTCATCCGTCTTGCATATGCTGATTCTAGATTCTACCAGCATAGTCCAAAACCAACATGCAGGCATAACTACACACACACACACACACACACACATACAGAGAGAGAGAGAGAGAGAGAGAGAGAGCTGTTATCAAGTAATGAATTCATCAAGCTTTGAACTTTGATCTGAAGGTGTGTGCTTGCTGTAGAAGAGATGATGTATATACCTGAAATAAACCGGTGCTTGGGAAGAGACCTTGTATATATCCTTAGCTAAAGAAGTTTTTCTATTGTTGTTGTGAGTGATTGAAGCTGCAAGATGACCTGGTAGAAGAACCTTACATATATCTAGCTAGTAATTAAACTAAATATATATGTAATTAGCAGGATGTCAATTCTCTTGCTTAATTAATTGACTAAAAACCCTTCTCTTCAAAAACATGAAATTATCAAGATCTATAAGAAATGATGGCATCCACCAAAGTTTAGTTCTGTATATCCAAAAATCAATCTCTACCTATTTGGCCATACATATATATTTATAATTTGGTGCTGCAAGATCTAATATATATATATATATATATATATATATATATATTACTAGTAGTGTGATGCTGATATAGCTATAGGTTAAGTATACCAGATCATGCTGGCAGCTTCAAGCTCTCAAACCAACAAAACCAGACAAGAGAATAGAAAGAAGAAGCAAGACGCTGCATAAAGGTTTGGCCTTTGATGGAAATTAAGGCTCTTTTTAAGCAACCAGCTGAATCTCCTTGCACACAAACACTCGAGGCATGCATGTTTTAGGTAAGAGAAAGAGAAGCCTCGTGACAATTCTCCCCCTACAGCTCTCTCTAGCTATATCTTCCTCCCTCATCTGCATAAATGCTAGCTTTTATGCACCTCTAGCTATCTCTCTGTCCTCTTCTGCTCTACTGTAGCATTAAGAGTCAGTATTTAATTGTGGGTTTTTTTTGTCCTCCTTACAGCTATTGACCTGACCCATTGCCATCTCTCTCTCTCTCTCTCTCTCTCTCTCTCTCTGTGTGTCCACAGTAATTTACATATTAGTTATAGTAGCATATAATAAATGAATTTGAAGCTTAAAGAAGGGACCACCATGTTCTGTTCACAAATATAATATTAAACCCCAATAAATTACCCTTTTATTTTTCTTCTTCTTCTATTTTTCTTTTTTTTTTCCTTCTCCCAGATGATTTTTTAATCTCAGAGAAAAAAATTCCATTGTGTAGTCAAACCCAGAGAGTTGGTTTAGTTCTGCTAGCTAAGTCATACCTAAACATGTCAAATTTGTTCACCTAGTTGACTACATACAGGGATCAATTTAATCAAATTGTTCATGGTGATTTTACAGTGTTGATCAATTCAACCTGGGAGCCTGAGATATATATTATATTTTTGTTCCGTTTCCTGAACTTATAAAGTCTCGTTTTTGTAGTATATTAATTCGTTAACATAGCACCGAGCCATTTTTTATTAACAGAATGACACGGAGCCTTTATTGCAGCCCATGTTATTGAATCAGCTGCTTTATTTTTGATACCAACAATTAAGAATTATTTTCCCCTACTTGCTGCATCAAAAACTAAATCACAAACTTCTAATAAAAACCGAGCAGCTCTAATAAGATTTATAATATAAATACCTTTATGCTTTGCAGATATATGTTATGTTTCAAACTAATTGGCCCAAAAGAGAAGCTTCAAAAGTTGAGCATGCTTTTTTCTTGGTCTGAAAAGTTGAGCATGCTTTGCCTTTGTTATGGTTACATTTGGCGTGTCTTTTACTCAAAGTATGGTTCCTGTTTCTCCATAACTCTTTAGGATGGTGACAATTAATAGACCTCACCTTACTGTCAATTGATTTCTTTAACTTTAATCACTATCAATACTGTGGCCTGCATGAAGTGTGCTTAAGTTTTCAGAAAAGCAGCTGACATGAACTTAGAGAAGTTGGCTAGAATAAATATGCTCCTCACTCTGAACCTGAGTTCGAATTCCTTTTTATCAAAAAAACAAGTTTCTAAAAAAGCAAGTCTATGCCTAAACAGTAAGTTATAAGAAAACCCTTTCAATTTCAGTCCAAATTTCCATACAAAAATCTTGATCACAGCAATTAATTAAAGACTTTAATAAATTGGGATTAATTAGTCTTCATTTCTAGCAGCTAACAAGAGGCTTTGTGACCATGCATGTGCTTAGCGGCTGCCTGGTCCCTACAGCAGCACAATTTCAATACAATAAATATACTGTGCAATAAGATTATTTATATGAAGGGCATGAAATGAATTGGCCAGGTTGGTGGAATCAGTTGAGAGTGTCCTCCCTTTGTCTTTAGCTTTGGGTGGTTCCTCTGTCTTTGGTTGACAATTACAATGACATGCAGACAGGTCCTAATGGAAAGGCAAGGACCACCACAGACTTTTTAATAGTGTTTATTATGGATAGGGTCACATGATTTTTTTGTTTTATAATTTTAGGTCCAAGAGTTGGTTTTCAGCTTCATTTCATTAAGTTTCAGACCCCAAAAGAAATCATTAAGGTAGGTATGGTGATGGCTCTAAATAAAGAAATATTCCAAAATTAGGATTTTATTTGCAAACTCTAAAATAAATTATTTATGATCAGCCTCCTGTTTAATTAGTAGTGGTGTAGAATCATTTTGTAGATTACATTATCTCTAATCACATTTTTGTGTGATCATAGCTGATGATGTCTTGAAAGAGAAGTACTTGAATGCTTATCAAGTCTTTTGTTGTCATGATGATGCATGCTTTTTTTAATCTTGCCTATCCTCATCTATCATCATACTGTGTATGTGAGAAATTCCCTCTCTAGTGTAGTTTAGACTATCGCTTATACTAAAAAAAAAATTTATAAACTTATTCTTTCATAAAACTACTAAAACAATCAAACATTTTAAAAGTTGATGGCAATGGCAAATTTCATTTTCCAAGTTGGGTATGTGGACATAGTGGAAATATTTTCCATGAAGCCAAGATCAACACCACATGGGAATGGATGACACATATCAAACATGACAGGTTGTGCCACCAATATTGCTTCTTCAATATTTTGTCATCCTTTTGACATTTCTATTCATCTTATTCATTGGAAAAAAGGATCTATTAGGTTGTCCTATCTACTGAGGCTGATGTTTAGGACCATTCATCATGGAATAATTTGTATTAAAAAGTTAATTAACAACTAAAAAGAGGATTGTAATGACTTGTTAACTAGTTTAAGACTTATATCACTATAAGATTGTTTGTTTAGTGAGTGAGAGGGAGAGCTTAACCACCCCCCCCATATGCCAAAGCTTTAGGAGAACCTAATTAAAATATCAGACTCTTTAATTTTTCTTTAATTACATTGGCATTGGCAATGGGCTTTTCAACCTTGTTTTGTTTGAGCTGGTGCAACTACTACTAATTAATTAATGAATACCCTCACCCCACGTTGTTTTTTATCTCAACTAGTCTCCGTTGGTTGCAGATGTTTTCAACCCTAGGCTATCTCATCAGTCTTGGCTGGAAAGAATGGCAAGGTCGACATTTTTGGACCATCTGTTTTGATGGTGGTGGCTATAAATAAATATTATTGAAAGCTCATTATTAAGATTTTCACACTAATAATAAATCATAAGTTTAATTAAAAGCGGATACCAACTAAAAGTCACTTTTTTACGTACAAACGCTTGGAGGAGGGGTTCACACAAATATTCATTGGGTGTGTTTGAGAGTTTCGAACTTCTGCTCATATGAGTAGAGATGAAAGCGATCAACCAAGTGAGGCGCAAAACTAAAACCCACTTAAAATTATATTATTTTTAATCGTTGAAAGAAATTTCAAAGTTCAAACACTCCTTCCCATGTAGATACAAACTAGCCACTTGAATTAATTTCTATTTTAAAAACCATAATTTATTCTTCATTATGTCCTCTCACTTTTTTCTATCTCATTTTTTCTATTTCTTTTAAAACATGAACGTTTGGTAACGAGACAAGAACATGTTAGTGTAAGATATGGCCATTTAGGAAGTATTAGTGGGTTTTGGCAGTTGAGTGATTAGATTTAAGATCAAGTATTTTTCAATATTAACAACTCATGTGGGGTAGGATATAATGTGATTATGTTTCCATGTTTGCTATGCTGATTGCATAAACATGTCATTATTAAGATAATGATGGTTTTGGGAGAGAGTATAAACCATGGCCAACATGTTTAGTTCAAACCAATGTAATGAGGTGATTTGATTATTAAGTGCATAATCAAAAGGACATGATTTGAAATAATTTCTCTTGCACTGTCATCTAGGACTCGTGTCAAGACCAGAGCCTGAAAACTTCAACTTAGTTAGGCACATCCCATGTTCTCATTCCACTAGCAGCCCTAAATTCTCAATGAACTTCCTCCTCTTTTTACTTTTGTTTTTTTCTTTTTGGTTTCTTTTTCCCTTCTTGTTGAATTAGTCCATTTCCGAAGTATATTTTTCGTTGAAACGATACTTTTTTCAACTAGCTCTTAATTTAGTGATATTTTCATTCTCAATATTGCATGAGGTCTAGAGTTCGAATCCATCTCCAAGTTACAAGTTCGATTGAAAACATGTATATTTCAGGGTTGGGGCATCCTCCATCATCCAAACCAACCACAAAAAAATCCAACCAGTACACCCTTTCAATTACACTTGGCATTTAGCCCAACCCAGTGCCTTTCCCTTTCCTGTCCTACAAAATTAGTTTAGCCCAACCCATTTCTTAAAACAATGCAAGGAGCTGAAAGCATTATCTGTCAATGGCTACCACAAGGCACACAACCTTACCAACCAAACCTTGATGAAAATCTTGATGTTTGTTGCAATGCAAGCAAGAACCATTTTAATGTACTGATTGAATACATGCAACGAGCAAAGAACCGTTTTACTAAAAACTTGAGTCGGCAATGCAATTAATTGAAGAAGTCATTTTTCTTCAATTAAAATGTTTGGCCAGTTCTGATCAGCCTGTAACTTGACAAACTCAGCCAAAAGCTTTATCTCTTCATCCTGCAAACGGGCTCCAAATGTGCACTGGCCCCTTGGCGTGCACTTCTCACCAAAACCCTGCAAAATCCCACAAGATACACTAATCTTCAATTCAAGTGGGTGCAACATAAAAATATTGATTATGGTTATGGTTATGGTTAGGATGCAAATTTCCAAATTAATTTAGACAAACTTACAGGCATTCTTCCCTTGCCAAAGTAAGTCACACGGTATATCTCCTCTTCGGTGTCAACTCCGTTTCTGTAGAAGAAAATACTTGAATTATTTCCGAAACGGGTCCATATTTATAGAAGGTGAAAACCTGAAACACCTTGTTTGCTTTTTTGCTTTTTTTTGTTTTTGTTTTGTTTGTGTGTGTGTGTGTGTGGTTAAATCATGACCAAGGGACTAGATTAAATTGCACATGAATGGCTGAAAAAAAACATCATCACACAATGTTCTCCATATCAGTTATTCTATTCCATTGCCGAGAATATAAGCCAGTACTTGAAAGGGTCTTTGAAACCATTATGCCTTATTCATCTTCATTTTAGAAGCTAGTTCTTGTTCAAATACATGTTTCTATCAGAACATTTGACTGAGAGAGTACCCGATTACCTCTGTAGATCTCTAGTAAAGAGTGTTGCACCCTGGAAAGAAGAGGAAACAATGGAATAAGAATTAAAAAAAGACTTTGAGGGATGAATGAATATATCAGATTTACAGATAAGTGGAGGCTCACTGGTTGTATAATGTTTCCGCCTGCATCATGACATCCAATGCAAGTTTTACGAAACAATGCAGCTCCTTTTTGAACATCTAAGGTTTGTGCATCTGAGACTGCACCAGAAAAAGAAAGAGATAAAATGTTTTTTTTTTCTTCCAATCACACAAAACAATTAGATAAATTAGAACTTTCTCCAGAGCTGTGTTGCCATTGAATCGTATATGTATTTTGGAAAAGAAAAGACAAACGTAAGCAAAACAATATTCTCAATCATTAAGTAACATGTATTTTATTGTGATTCCTGATGTACAAACAAAATCAAAGAACAAGATTCTATTGTAAATCATTAGTATATGGGACAATGACATGCACAATGTTTTGTCAATTTACCACGAAAATAATTATCTGCCATTAGCATGGAAGTGAGGTAAGCAGCTTAAATAAAGCTTTCTATCAAGGAATAGTTGATCTAACTCTAAAGTAATTTCTTATCAGTCAAGGTGAAAACACCAACATATAAGTGGCTCAAGTAGCCAACTGTTTTCCATATCCATTTGTGATACTTTAGCATTTGAAGCAACCTTAACATTTAATCCATCTAATTATCTTTTTTTTCTTCTTTAAAACAGATTGCAAATGATGTCTGCAAAGTTAGTGGGGATAAGAGCCTTTACTGGTTCAACAAAGACAATCTACAATTACCCAAGTTCCTAATGGCAGCACTGATCAGAAGAAAGTATGAGAACTTATTTAGTTCCAAGGGAGAACTAAACCAACTACAACTACTATTGTTAAGCACAGAACTACATGAGTTCCAGTGATCAACCAGATCATAGACAACAAAAATGTCTATGAACAAAACATCAATGCATTAAAAAATAATGCGGCGGTAGCATTTTCCCACTTTTGTTTCCTCTTCATCCTAACCTTTGGGACAAAGACTTTGCCCATCCCATATACTTTCCAAACCTTGAAAATCCCATAAGTTACTATTGGTAAGTTAGTGAAGAAGTGTAAAATATAAATATGTCCTCTTCCTGTTTAGTGCAGGTAGTGGCAATGTTGAATATTTGAGCAAAAAGGCAGGACTGAGGAGGAATTAAAGTATGTATTGGAGGATAGAGTACACAAGTGTGTGGTTGGTTACCAGGGGTGATGCAGATTGGAGATAAGGCCAGAACTGCAGCAGCCATTAGAGGTGGAGCCAAGCTCTTGAGGAACTTCCATTGTTCTTGCTTTTGAACAATTGGGTTCTGTCCTCCTTGTTTCACTGCACCCTTAAGAGCACACACTCAACTCAACTCAACATATAACATTCAGAAATTTCCAGTTACCAATTCAAGAGAGAGAGAGAGAGAGAGAAAAATATTACCTTTGGGAAGCAACAGGTACCATTAGCGCTATTAGGTATCAGAGATGCAAGCTGCATCTCTCTCTCTCTCTCTCTCTCTCTCTCTAGTGGATGACAAAGTGAAAAATGTGGTTGCAACTTGCAGGCACAAATGCAAAATACCAAAATATATGGCTTCTTTTATTTTTTGGTCGAAAAATATATGGGTTTCTTTTAATTAGAAACTAAGCTACAGTGAGCCTACACGTTACAATTTGTAAGAAAAAGGGTTACACGTTACACCAATATTGGCATCATAGAAAATAAAAATAAAATGCTCAAATTTTGGTATAAATTTCTTAGAAAAAATTTAGTAATTTATTTTTATTTTATTAGTAATTTTATTCTAAAATGATTATCTTTTTGTTTTTCCATAGGTTTTTTTTTGGTTTAATAGTTGTCAAGTCCAATTATTGGAACAGGTTCTAATTAGCCGGATTGTCGTTTTGCGAGTTATATCTCTATCCTATGGACTCTATCTTGTCATCGTCTTCCGTACTATTCGTGGCTTGTTTAGCTTCCTTTTGCTGTCCCCTTTAGCTTCACGAGTCAGCCCTAAATTTCCCAAATTTGATCAAATTTCAACCTGCAATTGCAAAATCCCACCTCTATTCCATTTGAAATTCGTTGTTTAGGGTTTTGATTAGAGTGAAATGACGATGCTTTTGGAGGAGATCGTGCAATCGGTGGAGCTCTGGTTGAAGCTGATAAAAAAGCCCCAGCCTTACGTGGACCCGAACCTCGACCCGGTGCTGCTGGTGCCGGGTATCGCTGGTTCGATTCTGAACGCCGTTGATGACGAGAATGGTACAGAGGAGCGCGTTTGGGTTCGAATTCTCGGAGCCGACTACAAGTTCCGGACCAAGCTGTGGTCTCGTTTCGATCCTTCAACAGGTAAAATTAATGATAAAGTTTGAAAATTTAGGACAAAAAAGTTAGGCGCTTATGTTTGGCTGCCGAGAAATTGAAGTAGAAATAAGGGAAAGAAAAAGAAATTCATGCTATTACAAAAAGCATGAAGTTGCCTGTCATTGATCTTGTATGTGAACCATTGCTTATCTGAGGTGGAGTTATCATTGTTCAATTTCGTTTCTGAAGCTGAACTTGCCTAAATTCAATTTATCTGTGAAGTTGGTTCCACTTTCTGCTATGAAGGGAAGTGTCAAATATTTTCGATATAAAACTATTGTCTTTTTCCATTTATAAATACACGAGGAGAGCAAAAAAGTGAAATTTGAAAGCCAACTCCTGCAATCTGCTGGTTAACTTTGAATAGACTGTCAAATCAATTTATCTATGGCACATATGCCCTTCCTGCAAGGGTGGATGGGAGGGCTTGAAAATGTATCAGCTCTAGCCTGAATTGTTTGGAAAAATTTCTATGACATTGGTCAGTAGTCATTGCATCCTTGCACTCCCTCACATGCATAGAGGAAAAATGATTTTCGATTGGAAGGATATGGATGCATGCTATATGTATGTGCGTATGCTGATGTGAAGCAACAAAAATAATGTTTTCTTCGTGAAACAGGTAAAACGGTGTCTTTAGACCCAAAAGCAAGGATAGTGGTCCCTGAAGGTAGATATGGACTTGAGGCAATTGACGCCTTGGACCCTGACATGGTATGTTGTGCATTCTAACTTTACATTACATAGACGAGAAGGATAATTACTTGTAGAAGCTAACTTTGGCTTTTTTCATGCATGCACTTTATTCTGGTCTTCGTTGTTCTCTCTTCATTGTAATTTATAGTCCAGGCGCACTGTTGAGAGATTTCATAATGGGATTTTTACTCACTTTCTTTTTTAATTTGCGACAGCAAATCAAGGCCCTTTTCTTCCCAAATAAAATCTTGAACCCTTATTATTTTCCACAACTGTTATCCCCCAGATAACCTATCAAAGGATCCTTTAAAGCTGGATTTCTTTCGTTACTAGAAATTGTGTAAGCTGTTTCCTAGGTAATTTATTTGTTATAAGAAAATGGTTCATTAGATGCCAAACTGATATAACTTTTTTTTCCCCTTGAAAAGTTATAATTGGGATGAGGGATTACTTATTTACATGATATATTGTGAAAAATCATAATATTTCTTATTTTATTTATGAAAACGTATTGTCCTGTACAGGTGATTGGACAGGAATGTGTATATTACTTCCATGATATGATTGTTGAATTTACCAAGTGGGGTTTTCAAGAGGGGAAAACACTTTTTGGCTTTGGGTATGACTTCCGGCAAAGCAACAGGTATTTACTTAGGTTTGCTTTATTTGAATGCTACTTAAAAGTCCAAAAGATTGATTTGAAAGTTTATAAATGGTTTTCGCCCTTTTTCCCTTTCTCTAATTTGTATGCTTTATTTGATATTCACCATGGTTGAGGTTGTCAATATTGATTTTTCTTTGTTTTCATTTAGGTTGCAGGAGACATTGGACCGCCTAGCTGAAAAATTAGAGGCAGTATACAATGCTGCTGGAGGAAAAAAGATAAACATTATAACTCATTCTATGGGGGGCCTTCTAGTGAAATGTTTCATGTGTTTGCATACTGATGTAAGGCATTTACTCTGCCTCTTCAGTAATAAGTCTCCTTTATTCTTTTGCTCTGCCCACCCCCTTCCCAGAGTCTTGCATCAACGGCTTATAGCTTTGTAATAATTTTTAAAAAAATCCTTTTTGTGTGTGCTAGAAGGTATATCCTATAATTTAATACCATTTGTTTCACAGGTTTTTGAGAAATATGTGAAGAATTGGATTGCAATTGCAGCGCCATTTCAGGGTAAGTGATCATGTATAATTTATTATCACCCAGGACAAGTATACCAGCTGTTTTACTGAAAATACTGATAACCTGATACAATCTGTTGATTTGAGTTACATATTGATGAAATAAATTTTCATGAAAATTTCAAAATTATCTTCTTAAAAAATTGTTGGAGCATTTTGTTTTTGTTACTTGTTTCTCCTCCTGAGAGTCTAAATGTGTATGATGCTGGTGCAAGGGAAAAGGGTTGATTTGTTGAGTACATTAAGTAGCAAAGAGTATGAGAGGAAAGTGTCTATGAGGATGTGTCATTTTCATAATTAAAATATTCTAGTATATGTATGATGTCAGAAGCAGCTATCTCGTTTTCTGGTGATTTAGATATTTCAAGATTGTAGTCACTTTGAAAGTTAGCAAAATATGACTAGCTGTATGATATGAAAGTTTGCCCACAGGACCATAAGCTGAACTCATCCTTTGGACGCCATATGTGTATATTTTTTAACCGTCTTTTGAAGTATCAACAAAATGGAATCTAAAGTTTAGTTTGAAGTTGACCTCTAATAGCATGTATAAGCTCAGTTGTCTTGTTGGTCATAGTTTCATTACTAAAGCGTCCAATATTTAGGAAAACTTAACCAGAAGTTAATTTTTGTGGCTTTTCATTGTCCTGCAGGTGCACCTGGTTATATCACATCCACCTTTTTAAATGGAATGTCATTTGTGGATGGGTGGGAACAGAACTTTTTTATATCAAAATGGAGCATGCACCAGCTGGTATGAGTCCATTTCTGTGGGCAGTTAACTTCCTAGACCTTAAGCATTTGTTTCTTTGCATCCATATTTTTTCTTACTAGGGTTTGTTTTATTTAATGTTCCAGCTTATTGAATGTCCATCAGTTTATGAGTTGATGGCCTGTCTTGATTTTCACTGGGAACACATTCCACTTCTAGAAATGTGGAGAGAAAGACTTGATGGTGATGGGAACTCTCAAATTATCCTTGAGTCTTACCCCCTGGCAGAGAGTGTAGAAATTTTCAAGGAAGCTCTATCAAGTAATACGGTAAGCACAGCATATGTGTGGCTTATTTTATCATGCACTTGTATGGCTTACTTAAACTGACAGTTCATGTTTTCATAATTTCAGGTCAATTATAATGGGGAGGATCTTCCCCTACCATTTAATATGGAAATCTTGAAATGGGCTAATGAAACACGCAAGATTATATCTCATGCTAAAGTTCCTCCTCAAGTTAAATTCTACAATATATATGGGATCAATCTCGAGACACCTCATAGTGTTTGGTAATACCTCCTATGAATCTTTTGATACAATCTTTCTGCTACTTGCAACTGCTAATTTTAGACAGTTGTAGATCAGAAGCTTCAAGTTATAATAAAATGTTTCCAGATACGAATTTCTTTTAGTATGCCTTAATTTAATATCTAAGTCAAATTCACTACTCTGCAGCTATGGAAATGAGGAAACACCTGTCACAGATCTACGACAGCTACGATATTTCCAGGTTATTATCTTCTAATGTGATATGGTGTTTTTGTATGATCATCAGTTACAAAACCTAACTCGTTTTTGCGTTTAATCAGCCAAAATATGTATGCGTTGATGGTGATGGGACAGTTCCAGCAGAATCAGCTAAGGTTCGTTGACTTGCCTGTGCATAATTTTCACTTATTCACATTTGCTTTAGTGATTGGCGCGAAGTTAGAATATTTTTTTCACCGTCTTTTTACGCGACTTTTTCCAATTCCAGGCAGATGGGCTAAATGCTGCAGCAAGGGTTGGAGTCCCTGGTGAGCATCGGGGAATTCTTTGTGAGCACCATGTATTCCGGATACTCAAGTGCTGGTTAAAGGCAGACCATGACCCTTTCTACAACCCTCTAAACGATTATGTCATTCTACCCACTGCTTTCGAAATGGAGAAGCACAAGGATAAAGGTTTGGAAGTAACATCTCTAAAAGAGGAGTGGGAAATCATCTCCCAAGACCAAGACCATGATCACGACGATAAAGTAGCTGCTGATGAAAGGCCAATGGTAAGCTCCATATCTCTTTCTGATGTGGGAGCTGAGGCCTGTGCAACTGTTACTGTTCACCCTCAGAATGAGGGGAAGCAGCATGTCGAACTTAATGCTCTAAGCGTGTCGGTCGATGCCTGAATATAAGTCAGATGCATCATCAGTGGTATTTCGTGAAAGACAATGCTCATCTGTATATTATAGCCATTGATGTGCTCAAATCCCCCGTGTTAGTAACTTGTAAATAGGAGCTTGTCATGAAAACAGAACTGCATTCTCCAAGGTTGGATATGCAGGTGGCGTTGTATATATAAAAAGATCGTACACCCATTGGTGATGATACAATTGGTTGTTGGAGTGTTGCCAATGCTAAAGATGATCTCGTGAACTCTTGTGGCTTGTATTTTATGAAGTGCTTGAAAAAAAAAAAGAGTATTTTATGTACTTATTAATATAAATGTTACAAGCGGGGTTCATCATGATCTAAAATTAGAGTTCTTACCGGTCCTCCAATCGAGCCTTGATCACCTTAGCCCCCACCACCTTTTTGTGGCGTGTCTACAACCAGGCAGATCATACGGAAGTTTTTGCAAGCTTCTTTGAAGCTGTATGCAATATCCCACACATATAAGTTTTGCAATCTTCTTTTAGGCTAACCTTGATGTTGAGTTGTCACATGATTTTTTTATAGCTAGTTTTGGTCTATTTTGGCGACAAGGTTCATATTCAGGGTGTCTTCGTTTTTCATGAATTGTTAGCTAGTTTTGATCCATTTTCGCGACAATGTTACATGTGCTCCGTTTAGGAGATCATGTTCTCCAATCCTCCGCACGTGTGAATAGCAGCTTGTAAACAGGAGCTTAAAATGAAAATAGAGCTGCATTCCAACTCCAAGGTTTAGATACGCAAAAGTGCGCCTTTGTGCCTTTGTATATAACTTAAACTGTCCCAATTGAGTTTTACTACCAATGTTTTAAGCACATTATGTCATAGTTGATATATCTAACCTACATAAAAAGGGACATCAAAATCATGCAATGTAACAATCGATAGTTAGTTAGTTCATAGTGATTTTGAAATATAATTCTTGGCAAAATGAACACAAAATTAAGCACAAATTTAAACCAAAACTTGCAATAATAATCCTCCTCAAAATTATATGCTAACATGATTATGAACGAGTACTATTGCTCATGATGACACGAGGTGAGAGTACTATTCCGACCTTTCCAGGTGATTTTTAGAGATAAGTTCATTGATGGCAGCTAGTGAATTGGCAAGGGACTTAGCATGACGAAGGTAAGCATCAATGGGTTGAGAGCCTTTTTCATATTCATGAGTTGAAAACGAAGAGCAGATTCACTTGTCATATTGGATTGGGAAAAGTGGCGTTGGAGACACTCCCATAGATCCTAGGCAGAGGTGCAGCCGACGGTGAGAGAGAGAATGGACTCAGAGAGTGTACTGGTAATGTAGCTAACAATGAGTTGGTCTTGTTGGTACCACTGAGCATGGGCGGGATTGGTTTGGGTAAGAGTGGCAGTGGTGGTTGTGGGTGTTGCAGTGGTAGAAGTGGAGGTTTGGGAAAAAGGTTGTTTATGAGTGCCATCAATAAATTTCCAAAGGTCATGACCGACTAAAAAGTGTTTGAGTTGGCGGAGCCAAAGGAGATAGTTGGAGATGGAGTCAGTAAGCTTGATAAAATGAGAAGAGTTGGGGCTAGGAAGGTGGATTCAGATGAAGCCATGAGGTGGACCTAAAAGAGAGGATTGGATCGAATAAGGGAGAGGGTGGAAACCCAAGTTTATGCTGATACTATGTAGAAAATATATTAGAAATTTAGTTATATACCCAATCTTAGACATAGTCTTATAAAGAAACCCTATACTATTTAAAAACTATAAACTCACCCAAAAAAAACCCAAAAATTGACAGCTTTCAATTGTTTCAATTTAATAGCTGTTTTTTAGTTTATTTGTGTGTGTTAAATACCTATATTGCCCTTGTATATATTATGGATTTGAGAGAGAAAAATCAGATCTGCCCAGATCTGCATAGATCTACCAAAAAACTAAATATGCCAAAAAAACCAAATCAGATCTGCCCCGTAACAAGGTGTTCAGAGGAAGCCAGGTTGCTTGTGATTTTCCTGCTTGCAAGGGGCTTGAGACCTTAGTTCGTCATTTCTCCAGCTGTAAAACCTGGGTTCCTGGTGGATGTGCTCACTGCAAGCGCATGTGGCAGCTTCTTGAATTGAATTCTCATATTTGCGATGAGCCTGATTCATGCAAGGTCTCTTTGTGTAGGTAAGCATGAGAAATCCGGTGGGACTTTGGTGTTGCTGCCAGTAATATGGATGCCATGTGCCACTATGATTGAAATGATTTTTGCATATTACTCTCCGTGGTTTCAAGCATTTCAACGAAAAAAAATGGAACAGCAGACCCGTGACAAAAGAGCTTTCTCTGGTGTTGGAGCAAGAGGAGCTTCCAAGCTCAATCTCAGGCCCAACTATATTCTTCATATTTAATCTACAATTTTCAATATTTCACCTTCGATTTCTTGTTCTAAAATTGTGCTTCTATTGATTTTTTTTTCTTCGGATTGTTCAAGAACTCGAACGAACCTTGATCAAATGCTCTTAGCTCTACTCCTCATCTTCAAGCTCTACTCCTCTTCACCACGTCGTCGTCATCGTTGTCGTCATCATTGTCATCGTCGTTGTTTGGTTTGGACTTGAGATTTTTGATCTTTTGCTTCAATTATGTGTTTCTCTTCGGATTTTAGTTGATTTTCGAAATGTATTTTAAGATTTGATTATCGATTTATCTTTTATTACTATTTCAGTTATGGATCTTATTTTTGTTTAACAATGTACTTCTATGACAAAGTATTAACAATGTACTTCTATTACAGAGTAGTATTAACTACGTACTTCTATGACATAATAGTATTAACAATTTGGGCTCAACTTGTTTTGAGTTGGTCTGGTTTGTTCTTTCTTCATAGTTTCTTTGTTGGACATGTATTAGAAATAGCAACCTGACAAGCATTAATCAACATGATAGTAAACTAGCAGTGTTATTACCCTAGACTAGAACATTACGGGGGTAGACATGTATTAGAAATAGAATGTCATATGAAACTAGCAGTGTTATTACCCTAGACTGGAACATTACAGGGGTAGACATGCATTAGAAATAAGATGTCATATGAAACTAGCAGTGTTATTACCCTAGACTAGAACATTACAGGGGGTAGACATGCATTAGAAATAGGATTTCATATGAAACTAGCAGTGTTATTACCATAGACTGGAATATTACAACCATTAATCAACATGACAGTAAACTAGCAATGTTATTACCCTACACTGGAACATTACAAAGGTATACATGCATTAGAAATAGAATGTCATAGGAAACTAGAAGTGTTATTACCCTAGACTGGAACATTACAGGGGTAAACATGCATTAGAAATAGGATGTCATAGGAAAATAGCAGTGTTATTACCCTAGACTGGAACATTGCAACCATTAATCAACATGACAGTAAAGGTGTGGAATATTACAGTCATTAATCAACATGGCACATTAATGAAGCTATGGTTTTCAAGACGTTTTGTTTGTAATGAATTGTTTGGGTTTTTTTATAAAATTGGGCTGGGTTTGTTTTGGGTGCTATTTAAATTTTTTGTGTTGGACTTCTTTTTTAAATTGATCAATGGCAATCATGTAATTTATAGAAACTTAAACACCAATTTCTATGTAGTAAATGAGTTTTGGGTGTGTTTCTAAAGTGCATTCTATGTAGGGTTTTTTTATAATTTCAGTCCATATTTTGGGTATATTAGTGAAGCTCCCAAAATATATTTCTTTGTATTAAACAGATTACACAAAGTCCCTATTTATACTAATACAAGATATCTACTTAAGGTAGGAAATAATATATATATATGAATACGATCCGATTTACAGCAGGAAATCCAATTTACAGCAGAAAAGGCTAGTTGCTAGGAGGAGATTGTGAAGTTGACTACCGTGTGTGATAGGAAAGGTAAGCTTCGGGACCCAGCGGCATACAGCACAAGTCGCAAAAACAGCTCAACATGGCAAAACAACTGTTGATACAAAGAAACCAATATGGAATAAGTATAAACATGATAACATATTAGCCCCTTAATTTACTTGAGAAAAATGTAATTTAAGGGGCTTGAGAATGTTCAATTACCATCTTGTGCAAAATCCATCACCCCTACGATGATGAGACTCTGCAGGTTGCTGTTGTTGCTCGGGGTAGGGAGGTGGTTGTTGGGGGTTTTCAGGACCATCATGTTTCATGGGGTAAGCAACTGGTGGTGCAACAACATATGGACCACCTTGATTGTATTCGTGAACTGCACCGGAAGGTGGTGGTGGTGGATATACCTCTGCAATTTGGTAAACACAAACGTTGATATTTGATCATGAACAAAGTTGAACACAAACGTTGATATATATATATATATATATATATATATAAAATATGTTCATAAACACTTAATTTGTAACAATTTAAAGCATGTCATTTTGTTGGGGACACCAAATAAGTACAAAGCAAGGTTTAATTTGTATGTAGATCAGAAGTGAAAACCCCTCTAATGTTTGAGACTTTGATAGTTGTGTTTGCATATTGCAATATTCAACCTCGTATCTTAGTTTATTAATCTAAGTAACATATTAAATGGGATTAATTAGACAATTAAATCACATAAACAGACATTAACTGGTAATTTACCTGGAGCCTGATGATGATGGTGCTGGTCGTGACTCATGATGAGCAATCTATATAATATATGCTAAAGATTGATACTGTAGGAGACGAAGATAGGAGGAGAGCTTAATTAGATTGTTTTTGATATCCAGATGCTTGCTGGACAGTTGCATGTTTTCAAAGATACTCCCCGCCAGTGTAATAAGGCAGCGCACCAGGTTGCGGCCTTTGTGTCAAAAGTAGGAGGTAACCATGTTTAGAACCAAGTGTGGCCTGAGTGGATTTTTGAGAAGCATGTTGTGGATTTTTGAGAAGCATGTTTGGAACAAGCGTCATGTTTAGAACCAAGTGTGGTCTTAGTGGATTTTTGACTTGAGAAGCATGTTTGGTACAAGTGTGGCCTAGCCTGAGCGGATTTTAGATATTTTTGTCAGTGATGTAAACCTTTCCATTCTCTTTAATAAACCTTTTTTTCGTTTGGGGAAATGAAAAAAGATAGGTGGAGAGCTTATACAAATATTTTGGTTTTCTGGCTAGACTAGTCTTTCTCTTATGAATATTTCGTACTGGGCTGGCAGCCACCAAAACCAGAGGGACGCGTCAATATAGTACACGTGGCATTGGGTATTTTGTGGGAAGTTGATTGGTTGATGATGCTTTCAAAGTCAAAGAAGAAGAAGAAGCTAAGAAATATCTTAATATTTTAATATAAAACAATGTAGCTAATGTAAATTATTTTGGAAAAGGGTTACACTCTTATAAGAGACAAACAAAGAATGCCTCTGCATCGTAGTGAAGACCAACATGGAGCCGTTTGAAATCTGGACACAAAATTTCTCCAAAATGAAAGGTTATGTCAAAATAAATAAAGAATTTATGTAGCGTGAATTTCACTTTACTATCTGAAAGTTTTCTAAAATTTAATTCTTACTACTTCAACTTTTTTTCGTACCTAAAATTTAATTTTCTTACTAATCCATAATCATACATTTGTCACCGTCAAATGTTTTGTTAAACGATGAAGTGACAATTAATGAGTTCATGTGGACTCACAAAATAGTGACACATGAATTGAAAAATTAGCAGAATCAGCAGAATGGCCAATGGTAAGCTCTATATCTGTTTCTGATGTGGGAGCTGAGGCCTGTGCAACTGTTACTGTTCACCCTCAGAATGAGGGGAAGCAGCATGTAATGCTCTAAGCGTGTCGGTCGATGCCTGAATATAAGTCAGATGCATCATCAGTGGCCTTGTATATAACTTAACTGTCCCGGTTGAGTTTTACTACCAATGCTTTAGGCACATTATGTCATAGTTGATATATCTAACCTATTTATAAACGGACATCAAAATCATGCAATGTAACAATCGACTGATAGTTCATAGTGATTTTTAAATATAATTCATGAACACAAAATTAAGCACAAATTTAAACCAAAACTTGCAATAATAATCCTCCTCAAAATTATATGAACGAGTACTATTGCTCATGATGACATGAGGTGAGAGGAAGGGATGGTTTAGGGTTTAGGGTGAGCACCACAAAAGGGGCAAACTCCGACCTCTTTAGGTGATTTTTCAAAGAGGGAGGTGCAGCTGTACTTCCTTTCTCCTTAATAGGTCTGCCACTGCATGCAACACAAGTCGCAAAAGCAGCTACACAAGGCAAAACAACTGTCGATACAAAGAAACCAATATGGAATTAGGTATAAACATGATAACATATTAGCCCTTTATTTTACTTGAGAAAAATGTAATTTAAGGGGTTGACAATGTTCAATTACCATCCTGTGCAAAATCCAGCACCCTTACGATGATGAGACTCTGCAGGCTCGGGGCAGGGAGGTGGTTGTTGGGGGCATTCAGGACCATCATTTTTCATGGGGTAAGCAACTGGTGGTGCAACAACATATGGACCACCATGACTGTTTCCGTGAACTGCACCGGAAGGTGGTGGTGGTGGATATACCTCTGCAATTTGGTAAACACAAACGTTGATATTTGATCATGAACAAAGTAAACAAACTATATATATATATAAGCAGTATATATATATATATATATATATATATGCTAAAGATTGATAGTGTAGGAGATTAAGATAGTATAAGCAATTTGGTAATTTACCTGGAGCCTGGTGATGATGGTGGTGGTCGTGACTCATGATGAGCAGTCTATATAATATACGCTAAAGATTGATACTGTAGGAGATGAAGATAGGAGGAGAGCTTAGATTGTTTTTGATATCCAGATGCTTGCTGGACAGTTGCAGCAGGTAGTTTTCAAAGATACTCCCCTTCAGTGTAATAAGGCAACGCACTAGGTTCCGGTTTTTGTGTCAAAAGTAGGAGATAACCATATGGAACCAAGTCTGGCCTGAGTGAGTTTTTTATAAACCTTTCCCTTCGACTTTAATAAACTTTCTTTCGTTTGGGGAAAAAAATTGATTGGAGGAGAGCTTAAACAAATATTTTGGTTTTCTGGCTAGAGAGTCTTACTCTTATGGATAATTCTACTTTTACAACATTTCTATACCACATTTTCAATATTTCGTACTTGGCTGGCAGCCGCCAGAACCAAAGGGGCGCGTCAATATAGTACACGTGGCATTGGGTATTTTGTGGGAAGTTGATTGGTTGATGATGCTTTCAAAGTCAAAGAAGAAGAAGCTAAGAAATATCTTACTATTATTAACACATATTTTATGTTTGCATTTTTTTTTTAAATTACTTAAACTATTATTTGCTAGATTCAAAGGCCATTGATATATCTAATCTAATTGACAGTTAGTTAGTTCATAGTGATTTTCAAATATATTTCTTGGGAAAAATGAACAGAAAATTAAGCACAAATTTAAAACAAAACTCGCAATAATAATCCTCAAAATTATATGCTAGTATCACATAACAACCAAAATTGGAAAAACATAGAGAGGGAGCCAACGACTCAGAACCTAAGCTTGGTAAAGAACCACCGGTTCTTGCCACTCTTGAACCGGTCCTCCAACCGGGCCTTGATCTCCTTCTTCGCCGCCACCTTCTTGTCGCGTGTCTGCAACGCGTCCACCGTGAGCACCTCCTTCAGGTCGACGTCCAGGTTGTAGCGCGTCGGCATCACGTGCTGGTAGTTCACGAGCTTCACGAAGGCCTTGACCCGGGACTTCTTCGCCGTCTTCTTCGCCGAGTCCTTTCTGATCACCTTGCTCGGGTACTTGGCTATCCCCGCAACCAAACAGTGCCCGTACGGCCTGTCACGTGTCCCTTCCTCGAAGGATTTCACGATCACGGCTTTCCTCCCCGCGTATCGTCCCTGCAGGAGCACCACCGCTTTGTTTGCCTTGAGAAATTTCACCATTTTCGGTTCCTCTTTGGTTTTTCCGAGAAAATGTTGAAAACCCTAAGCAAACTCGGAGGCTGCGGGAAGAGGAAGCGGTTCAGCGAAGGGGTTTTTACTTTATATACTTTTGGTTGTTAGAGGGTGTTGGTTTCACAAATGGGCAATTAAACATGAGAAATTACAAAAAAGCCCAATAGAGCAAACCAGGCCTGGCCTGGCCTAAATAGTAGACAAACCAAGAGCCCAAGACTATCGAATCTACATACATACTTGGCCCAAGTGATTTATCTTTTCAGCTTTGATTTAATTTTTCCATATTGCTTCATTGCTCTATGTTTTTATCATGTATAGATATAATATTCCTATGATTAAGGCTTTCTGAAAATTCAGGAAGATATATTAAATGCGTTAACAATATAGAAAGTGGACGTATTTGCGGACCTAAATAGTATGTCCTTAGCTCATTTGGTGGCCGGTCTTGGATTGGAATTGGAATTGAGTCGAAGGTAGATTTTATGAGTCTCACTCTCCTAGGTGAGATTTGTAAGACATAATATGTTAGAGTGTTGTTCAATTTAATAAGTTCAATTCCAGTACACCAAACAACGCCAAGACTCTTGTCCATTTTAATTGAAATATTTCAATTCAGTTCAACTTATCAAAACATAGTGGGTTTTAAGTGTTGGAAAAGACTGATTAGAGTAGGACTTGGCTTTGAGCCTTGTTTCCTTGTGACCCATGCCTCGACTAGTGACTATTGGTGCACCAAATATCGGCTAAAACACTAATTTCATTGAATTAGAATAATCATGTCCAAGCTAGCCCGTCAAACAAGGCTTCATGAGTTTAATGTTCTTTAATAGGGAGATTAGTCAAAGATGGTTTGCCATGAAGGCCTTAATTTATAATTAAGCTGGTTGAAAAGTCTCTTCAAGCCAATTAAAGTTTCTTGTAGTATGTTTGTTGCATTGCAATGCAGCATTTATAACATGGGACATATTGTCATATATATAAGCTAGTGAAGATTAGACATAAATTGAGTATAATAATTTTATAATTAGGACACTTAGTAACATATGCATGTAGCAAATTTGCATGTATTATTGCAAAACTTTACACAAAAGAGAATCAATCTCACTGTATGGAAGTAAACATAGTGGACAGAAAAAGGGAAGATTATGAAGTTACGACACTTGAAAAGATTAAAAGATTGAGCAGGGCAAGCAGCACAAGTCGCAGAGGCAGCAACAGAACATGGCAGAACAACTGTTGATATACAAAGAAACCAGCATGAAATTAATTAAGTATAAACATGATAAGAAATTAGTTGATTTTATTTAGGAAAAAGTAATTGAAGGGGAGTTCAGAATGTTCATTTACCATCCTGTCCAAAATCCAGCACCCCTACTATGATGAGACTTTGTTGGCTGCTGTTGCTGCGGGGGGTATCCAGGACCATCATGTTTCATGGGGTAAGCAACTGGTGGTGCAACAACATATGGACCACCTTGATTGTATCCGTGAACTACGGGTGGTGGCGCTGGATAGGGTTGAGGAGGCGGATACCCTTGATATGTGCCGGCAGGCGGTGGAGGGTAAGAGGTGGGTGGTGGTGGATATACCTCTGCAATTTGGTGATCACAAATGTTGATATTTGATCATGAACAAAGTAAAGTAGCTAAATGTAAACATCCAAGTTACATATTAAATGGGATTAATTAACCAATGAAATCACATAAACAGACATTAAATATGGTAATTTACCTGGAGCCTGGTGATGATGATGGTGGTAATGACTCATGATGAGCAGGATTGATATTGTAGGAGATGAAGATAGGAGGAGAGCTTAGAGAATTTATTGGTGTTTTTTTTTTTTTTTCTGGCTACATTAGTCTTATAGATATTTCATACTTGGCGGCCCCCAAGCCCAAACAAGTCAATATGAGATCAGTTGTTTGTTTGTTGCCTTTGTATGAGGAATATGAATTATTTATCGCCGCCAATTAAGTACACACATGCATTTTCAATTACCTATCATGTCTCAACACGCGGCATAGGCTTCCTTTTTGTTGGGTATTTTGTAGTTGGTTTTGATGCTTTCAAAGTCAAAGAAGAAGAAGCTTCTGTTGTGTGCTTCATTTCAAGGATGGACCTGACCTGAGGAAGGAAGGAAGGTTGGGAGAAAGGACTGTGTGTTTGCTACTTAATTTGCTTCTAGATGGATGCTTTGCAAAAACATCTGTTAGTTTGAACGAGAGTCTATCTTGACCTTTTGAGTCCTCAATAATATTCCGAGCTAAGAAATATCTTAATATGATTATAACATATTGTTTTGGATACAATTCTATTTATAAATCAAGCAAGAAACTAACTTTAAAATAAAAACAAAAAAAACTTAAACTATTTAGTTACGGTGAATTATTTTGAAAAGAGTTACGCTCTTATAAGAGAAGTTTTTTGATACGGTGAACGAATCACGTCACTCATCTAGTCATATACGCAAAAAGAATGCCTTGCATTATGGTGAGACCAGCATGAAGTCATTTGGAATCAAGGTAATGAGAATTGTTGAGTTCGGATCAACACTTATCCATTTGAATTGCACGATTATTTGCTAGATTCAAAGACTATTGATAATTAAAATTTTCTTCTGGTTAGTCTTGCAAGGGAGAATTTTGACAAATGAACAACGGGCAAGAAGGCAGTTAACTAATGACCCGTCTTGCAATTTTTGCTATTGGTTTTCTGAATTTGTTGTGCATCTTTTGAGAGATTGTCCTAGAGGTAAAGAGGTTTGGAGGGTTGTTTGCTTGCCAAGCAAAGTTTCTGCTCTTTCTAATGCTGAAGTTAAGTATTGGCTCATAGGTAATCTATGTTTATTTTTACTTGCTAGTTTATTTGGAAGTGGAGGAATCAAAATATTTTTGCTTAGCTTGAGGAGTTGCCTAATTGTCCTCTAAAGATTATTCAAGTTTGTTGTGAAGGTGTGGCTTTGTTTCATCAATTGTGTCAATCCTAAATTTATTAAAATGCAGCTTGAGCTTGCTTGGGTGCATCCTAGGATTGGAGCTTTTAAATTAAATGTGGATGGTACTTGTAAGCCTTGTTTTAGGGCTATTGGTGCTGGGGGTGTAATCCGTGATTCCTTGAGAGATTGGGTTGGTGGATTTTCTGTTAACTTGGGGATATGATAGATTTTGGAAGCTGAATTATGGGGGTTGTTTTTTGGTTTGCAGATTGTTGTGGCTCGAGGGATCTCTAATCCTATGATTGAAATGGATTCAGTACTTGTTCTGCATCTCATGAAAAGTCCTGATACTATTGGGGGTCATCCCCTTGCTAGTTTGTTATCTAGTTGCTGGGATTTTAAGAATTAGATCAGTGTTTGTGATCTTCAACATGTCTATCGGGAGCAGAATTGCTTGGCAGAGTATCTTGCTAATGGAAGCTATAATCTGGACATAGATATTTGTTGGTTTGACTCGGTGCCTCTTTGGGCAGGAGAGGCTTTGGTTGATGATCTGATTGGGGTCTCTAGGCCCCGTTTAGTTCGTGTTATGTAAGTTTTGTTTGGGATTTTTTCCTCCTGTGCCATTTATAAAAAAAAAAAGAAAAAAAAAGGGACCATTGATAATTTTTGGTAAAACAAAAGACCATTGATTATTGCTACTTAACATTTAGTAAATTAAGGACAAAGCAATAAGAAGCAAAGAGAAAAAAGAAAAAGTAGACAATACAGCAAGTAAAAATATTAGAGAGGTTAAAGTTAAAAATGGAAGGAACTGCTGTGTGGCCTTTCATATTGGGCCGAAATCCTTGTGGCCCATTATATTGGGCTGAAATCCTTGTGGCCCATTATATTGGAAGATGGGTTTACTTGAGGCATTCACAAGACTTCCAATAAGCAAGAAGATTATGTTTCCCATTCAAATATTTGCTAGCAGACTATACGACTTGAACACCCGCTCGCTAACCCCCCACAAAAAAAAAAATAAAATAAAATAAAATTATGGATGATATGTCTTTTTTGGCATTCATAATCCGATCATAATCATCTGCTGTACTTTTAAAAGATGTGGAACTATGCATGCAACGAAATTTTAAGGGGGATTTTATTATTTGTTACTTACTAGTACTCATGGCCCCATGAACATGGCAGGAAGTAAATGGGTCTAGGCTTGTTTACTTGGAAAATGCTGCAACTTAAAGAAAAAAATTCATATGTCTCATTTGCCAAACAAAAAACGACGAAAAGAAAAAAATTTCTGTCGGGCGTCACAATGTGCTTGCTTCCACAGATAATCCAAAATATAAAAAGCTATAAGCTAAATGGTTTGGCCTAGCATAGTTGAATTGCTTCATACCAGTTATAGACTCTTCAGTTTGCCAAGAAGAAGCATCTGACGTTTCAAAAACACGAATTTCTCTCCCCAACTTTTCTTTTGCTGCTGTGAGCTTGGCCTGAACTCACTCCGACAAAATGAAAAGACAAAAGTAAATGTAATATCACCCACCACACTCATATGACAGAATGAGTCGCGACGATTTGCACCAATGATTACACATTCATCGTCATCTCCATCGATTGCCTGAGAAGCCATGATTTGAGGCAATCGTTGTCTACGTTTGTCCAAGAGAGAGAGAAAGAAAGTGTGAGATCTGATTTTGGAAGGCTTTTAAATAAAAAGGATAAAATTGTATTTTACCTTTATAATTTAGACATGCTCAACAAATCTGGGCCTCCTCTTTGGCCAAATCCAAAACAAAATTTGATTCCTATGTATCAAAACCAAAACAGAAATACTCTAGGTATCAAATCCTTATTAATAAAGATTGTTATGTCTAATACCTAATTTTTCTTAGTAATAATGATATTGATAATGCAAGAGCCAAAAAGGTTTTTTTAAGAGAAAGCAAGAGCCAAAAAGGTTAATTACTTGATATCAAGCCTAAAAATTTATTGCAGTTAAATAATTTTCAATATTTTAATAGCAAGCTTTGAGCTTTTCCTTGTATTTCTTTGCATAGTCCTGCAAGTCGAAGAGAGAAGGATGTGCATGAGAGAAGCATGTATCTTTCCCCCTTCTTGAGAATCTGAAAAATATTTCCATGCTTGTATGGTTTGTTGGTCGATATGCAATTAGTCTAATTGTGGTTCGACCAAAAATGGTTCATAATATATATGGATGAATAGATCAATTTACGGGTTTGGATAGTAATGAAAATGATATAATTATAAGAGTGGATGGGAAAGAAAGACCATAGGAGAGAAGAATAAGTGATTCAGTGTAACGAGTGAGTTTTTAATAACATATAACAACGTTGAGGTGCAATACTTAATCTCCATTAGATTAATCAAATAGTTAAGATTCTTTTAAATGCGTATAATACGTGAATACTAAATGTAAAAGCTCAGAATCTCTGAAAGAGCCGAGAGAGAGAAAGAAAAAAAACTGAAAATTAAAATATAAAATTGATTTCCGAGGGTCTTCGAAATTATTGAAATTAGTTTAACATTTTTTGAAGAACTGAAAAATAATGTTAGTTAACAAACTAATTTTCAAATTCAATTAAAAAAATGAAAAATGAAAAATGAAAAAGAAATGATTATCTACAAAAAGAAAAGCATATATAGGTCTTTAATTTGGAAAACACTATTTTTTGCTTGACTTTTAATTATGTTACCATAACGTTAAAATTGACAAAATAAAAAACCAAAGCAAGTTTTGTGGCGCTGTGCTCACCCACCCAGTCCCAGTGAAGCTACTCTTTTATCTTCTTCCTAAAACGAGCCTCACATATCCATCGAAAACACGCTTTTAAGATACGGAGAAAAACTTGGAACACCTTAATCTTCATTGAGTCGATTCAATTCAAATGGGCAGGTCTCTGGTATTCTCCCCAAACCTTCCTGTGAGATTTTCTCAAATACCAAGGTCAATTTTACCGCCCAATCAACCAAACCAGTCACTTTCACTGAACTCGAGGGAACAATTACAACATGGGTTTCAAAGATTTGGACTTTCATTTGCCAAACCCACGAGAACTCTCTGCACAAAAGCTGTGTTATCTGAAATTCCAAATCAGAAGCTGTATGTGAAAGTAGGCGCCAAATCAACTGGGCCAATACCAATTAGTCAGCTCATTGAAGTGGTTGAGAAGGCTGCAAAGACTGGTGCTGAGGTTTGCTCTCTAGCTCTGTCTGCGTGCGCTGTGTTTGTCTGAATGTCCATGTATTATATAAATTCTTTAATCTAAAGAATAACCCCCAGATGGCATTTGTATTTAGTTCTTCCCCAAAGTACGCCAAGCATCTAAAATATCCAAGTTTTTAGTTTGTGGGGTATGCTACAAAATGTTTTTAATCCCTTTGTGTATCTTAATTGTGTTACGGATACTCGTTTCAATGCTTTTGTTTACTTTGAGAGTGTTAGTTGTCATGAAATGTTAATTTTTCTTGTCAAATGTCATAGAAATTAGCAACTACACATAGTAAAAAAGACTTCCACTATAAAGGAGATAGAAAAAGGAGAGCATTTCCTTTGTGGTGTAAGATAATACTGTATTGTTGCTATGAAAGAACGTAGAATCATCGCATTGTACCCCTCTGTCCCACCCTTTCGTCCATTTTTCAGTTATGATGAACTTTTTCAAATCATCTATTCTTATAGCTTATGTTTATGCTTCTCTTTTCAGGTTGTGATGGATGCTGTTAATAAGCCTCGGAATATTACCTATAAAGGGCTGACAGACTTGGTCACTGAGTAAGAATTTAAATCAACATGCTTTCACTAGTGGTGTATGTTTTAATGCTTCAACTGACGTGTAGTGTTAACACTTTCTAGAATAGAGTAGAGGTTTAACACTTTATGTAGAGGTTGAAGCTTTTATAGACAAGCATGATTCCTCATGATGAAGAAAGATTCACTTATCATGGATTCTGTTCATTCTTAAATATATAATACCCTAGCAAGAATTTTCGTATGATTTAGAAACTATTTGCAGCACAGATAAAAAGAGTGAAGCAACAATTTTAGAAGTTGTGAGAAAGAACTTCAAAGATCACCTTATTCTTGGAGAGGAGGGTGGAATTATTGGAGATAGTTCATCTGATTATCTGTGGTGCATTGATCCATTAGGTTTGTATCTTTTAAGATATAGATTCTGCATGTTTCTATTTATTATGCGAAAAAATCTTCTGGGGCTTGAGAACTGTATGTTTTGATATTTACATATATGTATCCAACTGCTTAAGTATTCATTTTGGCATACAACTTACAAATTTATCAGCATAATGGTTTATCTTGATAGAAATGGTTGATACAGCTTCTACTCCTTGTGATAGGTAATTTCATAAAGCCTAGACAAATGGATTCCATAGATAATATATCTATTTATTCTGATATTGGTGACCTGTGGATGTTTTGGAGGATTAGTTAGCAAAAAAATAAGAAAATAAAAGGAAAAAAAGAGATGTGGAAGTGTTCTTGATCCTGTAAAAACAGGGAGATGTGTCTGGTAGCTCATGGGAGTAGTCTAATCCTTAGCCTGTCATAGTAAAAAATATTGCAGAAGATAGAATGCCATGATTTTCCATGTTTGCTGAATCTAAGGTTCAGTTTAGGTATGCTTGTTGAGTTTAGGGTTGTTTAAAAGGCCATTATGTTGACATCATTTTGTACTATTAATGTTTTGGAACTTACAGTAGATCACATGAAAAATTGTTTAAGACTTCATAAATCTTGCCTCATAACTTTTCACTTTTTTAATTTTTCCATAATTATATCTAGCAGTAAATCTTAAGTTTATTTAGATAGCCAGAAACCTACGTTTATATATGAAAATTTAGAGATGGACTTTCCAATGACTAGCACAAATTTAGAGAGACCTATTTAGGGTGGAAACTTGTAGCTAGGTTAGTGAGCAATCTTCCAGGGATATTTGTTTCCAGATACCTTTTATAGGACTAACATGATAATTCTTAGTTTTGTGTCATCTAACCTCTGATATCTTCGTAGATGGAACAACAAATTTTGCACATGGTTATCCTAGCTTTGCAGTTTCTGTGGGAGTTCTATTTCGAGGAAAACCTGCTGCTGCCGCCGTGGTACTAATCACATAAAATAGATTGTATTTGACATGTTATTTGCATGATTGCTTGTTTTGTTAAGATGCCTATGAAAATCATCACAATCACTGGTCCTGGGATTGTTAGTGCATGATGCATGGTTATGATGCACCTCTAGTTCTTTCAAGCTTATTAATGAACAAGATGTGTGAATAATGCAAATAAAAATATCTTGGTGATCGTCAAAGAGAAATGAAAATATGTAAATGCATTAAAGTGCTATTCTTTTTTGAAGATGTATTGAGGGGTGCAGTATCAGCTTGTTTTTAGAAGTTGAGTGTGGACTTTGTCTATAGTACTTATATTGTTAAGTTCTGTTGTTTTACCATCATTTCCGAAACCTTAAGTCGTTAGGATGTGGACCAAAGATTATGTTATATTCTAATACTCCCTTCACATACGGGCCTCATATTAGAGCCCAACTTGTGGAGTTCAGCTTATAATGCAAGGTTGCAATCGCAACCATTTGAACTCGGTATCTCCTACTCTATTACCAAGATAAGTTATTTTGATTTAGCATTATTCTTAAAAGAATCGAACTGTTAGCATGTCAGCCAATTATTATTTTGTATTGCAACATATATTATTGACTTAATGGGGAAACAACACGCTGGTTTTTTCATTTATATTTTCAGGTAGAGTTTGTTGGGGGCCCTATGTGTTGGAATACCCGCATATTTTCTGCTAGTGCTGGTATGAAAATTTGGTCTATATCTTTATTTATTTGATTTTCTAAGTTAATCATATTCTGAAGCTTTGATTGATAATTCATGCTATGTTAGGTGGCGGAGCATTTTGTAATGGTCAAAAAATTCACGTGAGTCAAACAGATGAGGTTAGTCTAAAAGATTTGAAATTTGCTGCTACACCGAATCATATTTCTTTTGGTCGATGGCTGTGTCTGATCCTATGTGATGCTAGAATATTTGCAGTGGTATCTTGATTATCGTTTGTTGTGATAATTCCAAAGAGAGAAAATACAAAACTTAACTTGTTAGCCAAAATCACTCAGAGAGGCTGGATCCTATTTATATTTATCACTGAAATATATTACAGCACTGTAATACTCCTCAAGATTTAGAGTAGATATTATCGTGTCTAGTTTGTTACGCTAATCAGAAAGTTGACTCTTACTAGGTGCCCTTGGGAAAATGTCTCCTACATGTTCACAAGACTTAACACGTCTTCAGAAACTTGATTCTACATAACCAAATTTCGATTGTATTTTAGGCTCGAATTAGGCATGGTGATGCATGCCTGAGAGAGGAAGATGACCTATCTCATGTGTTAGGCATACTCTGAAAGTGAAACCCTTTTATATTTTATTGAGGCTCCCACTCTTCCATATTTCAGGTTGAGCGATCTCTTCTTGTTACCGGATTTGGTTATGAACATGATGACGCATGGACCACCAACATAGAGTTATTTAAGGAGTTTACTGACATCAGCAGGGTATTAACTTTTCTTTTGAATAAGCTATTTTGTTATGAACTTCAGGAATAATTCTTTTTCCTAGTTTTCTCTCAATCTGTCTCTTCATGTCTAAGTTCAACTTTTTTTTCCCCTTTCCTTGTTTCTATCCCCATATTGTAATGTTAGGGTGTTAGAAGGCTCGGTGCCGCTGCAGTAGACATGTGCCATGTAGCTCTTGGGATTGTAGAAGCATACTGGGAATATCGACTAAAGCCATGGGATATGGCAGCTGGTGTCTTGGTAATGTTTTGTTTGTCTCACAAATGCATTTGCTAACGATTGTGGCATTGTTTTAATCCGTAATTGGTGAAATGAATATCTATTTAGAAGTCGTATCCCATGTTTCTCTTCTACATTCCTATTGATCATATCATAAGCGTTCATGCACAAACAATGCCTTCTGAACTTGTAGCAGTGGGCTGGCCCAAAAGCTAAGTAGGCCCACTTGGTCTTAAAAGCCTTGGATTCTCCTGCATCACTGGCAGGAGGGCTTCATACTTCTACGAATCAATTGGTTCCAGACATTGTTTCGCTAGGAGTAATTGTTGTTTTTGCATTCTAATTATGAAGTGACATTCCTCCTTTTCCCATTTATATTTAGAAAGAGTTGCGAAACCTCAGAGCATACCTTCAGTTCTAGAATATATCAGATTAGTAGGCTTTCTGTACTTGGACATATTCGTTTACATTTTCATGGTAAGTGTTTGAAGATTATGGTAAGTATTTGGAACTGTAGCTTAGGACAATCTTATGTGCCAAGATATTTAAACTGATGCATGAAGACTAAGTTTTCCTTTCCCTCAGCAGAAATCTTGGTGCTCCAGATGTGCCATTTCAATTATTCATAGAAATTCTTATTGCAATTTTGAGCAGATAGTTGAAGAAGCTGGAGGACAGGTTACTCGCATGGATGGCGGAAACTTTTGTGTATTTGATAGATCTGTTTTGGTATCCAATGGTGTGCTGCATGGCAATGTTAGTCTTATCTTCTGCTTTATCAACAATCTGTTTACGGAAACCTTATGTGTAAAATTAATTTGATTTACAACCTTTCAGTCATTTGTAGAATGCATGATCATAAATTATAAAAGCTGTTTCATTAGGCGGACCACCAATCCTGTTTACTAGTTATATAGTAATTTGTGAAGAGTCAAAAACCAATTCCTTTTGCCCAACTTTTTGATGCTACTTATGAAGTGGCGTGTTTTCTTTTCCCTTTTCCCTTTTTTCTTTTTCAATGTTGGGTTGGGATGGATTCGGAGTGAACGGATGGGTGGGTGGGTAGGGCAGATGGTTACTGTAACAAAGCTCTGCCATAGTGCTTTTGTTTGCAGTAAACAGACTTAGAAGATTAAATGTACTATTGGTTTTAAGGAAGTGATTGTACGTAATTATATTTCTGTGAATGCAGCTTTTGGAGAGGATTGCACCTGCAACTGAGAAATTGAAGAGCAAAGGAATTGTTTTCTCATTGTGGTACAAGCCTGACGATTACACAACGGACATTTGATGCACCTGAAAATTACTACATTTGATACACCTGACAGTTATTTTTGTTCTTTGTATTTTTGCCAATCGTGCTGTGAACAATGACTTCCACAGAAAGGTGGTCTCTTAATGTTACATTGGCGACATTCACTGTGAATTACATATAAATTACACATGCACAGTATGTTTTCCTATGTTGTTGCTATAGGCAAATGGAAAGAGTTTGGATTGTTCTAAATCTGAGCTAAACATGGTTAATGATCATTTGCTCTCTCCTCAAGAATTGAACCTCTCTGTGGAATTACTTTACTGAGCTGCATGGCTCTTGCTAATCTAAACAGACACTAATACCAGAAATATTTGTTGTTTTTTGGAAGGAAATTTTGGAAAGGCCGATCGAAGGTTTTTAAAACTTAAAAAATTGCAAAGCTCCCAGCTCCAGATCGAAGGTTTTACTGAGCTGCATGGCTCTTGCCAATACTGAAGCAAAGTACTCTGAAGTTTTCTGAAATAACACAACTAATCAACAACTATGTTTAAAAAGAATTTGTGAAGCTCCAGATGGCATTAAGAATGAAGCAGAAATGAGAAAGCAAAAATGTGAGTTGTATCATTGTTTCATTATTCTGTTTGATCATTTCTTACATATGCAATTCTCTCATTTCTGTCTTCATATGTAAAACTCAGAAAATCATCTCTGCTCATAAGCAAAGTTGTTTACTCTGCAACTTAGTTTTTAGGCCGAATGGTAACACCCTTGATAACAAGTCCTCTCTTCCATTTCCCACCATCATATTCGTACATCGAAAACTCCATGTCCCCAGGTTTTTCGGGTGATGCTCTAAACTCGCCAACCGAAATCTCTATCCATTGCTCTCTTGGGATTTCCATCAGATTAACTTTATGCCATTGTATGCTATCATCTGGAAGAGTGAGTCTGACATTCACTGGAACATCCCATCCATAACCTGAAGCTTTCAGCTTGACCACAAACACAACTTCGTACAGAGTTCCTGGTGACAGCTTTGAAGTCTCAAATTTTCCATGCACTTCTAGCCAACATACATTAATCAGTTCAGCAGCATCAATGACGACACCACTGCAATGAAACCTGAGTTAGGATTGAGAGTACTGATAGCATTTTATGATATTTATTTTATTATTATAATATAAATTTTTGTATATATTGCGTTTATCTGTTTCAGTTTCAATAGGACTGGAGAAACTGAGAAACCAGTAAGTTATGTATTGAAGTTTTTGGTACCTGGTTTCTTGCAGGGAGGGCCAGAGCCAGTAACGATTGTCTTCAGCCCAAGTGATCAAGAGATCCCTTGCATACACCATAAAGCAGTTGTTGGACTTCTTGTCAACCCAGTACCTCTGCAATAACAGTGATAATAATGCTAACAATAGTCAACAAAATAATGACATAACCAAGATGTTGGTTTTTAAGTTCACTTACAAGTTTCCCTTATTTAAATCAACTTAAAAGCCCCATAAATATTGATTTAGAGCTGAATTTCGGCACGAACTGGAATATTTCACATTTCAGAAGCTTAAATATGTGCATAGGCATATGTATATATGTAGCTAACGTACAACTACACAAATTTAAATCATCTGAGCATAGTGTTTGATGCAGGGCTTACCTTTCTCTTTTGGTTTAAGGTTATTCCAGCATGGAGCTGTTCAAGGAGGTTTTCCACTGAGGATTTGTTGATGGTTGAGTCAGCATGTCTCACAATAGCTTCATAGTTGTGTGGAAGCTGCTGTTTAACTTGTTGTGTTGCTGTCTTTTTCTCCATTTCCTTAACTTCTTTAACAACTGTGATTTCATGGTTGCTGTTGTTAGCTGAGAACTTAGCCTGATGGTCAGGAGCTGTTTTCTCCACTGCCATGGGTTTAGAGCCACTAGGAGCAGCCTTTGCTTCCGTTGCTTTCTCCACTGCCTTGTTATTACTTGGTTGTTCACTTGGCTGCGACTGTGAGTTATTGGCCTCATCTTGTGACCAGCTAGTCCCCATCTCTTTAATACACTTCTTCCATCCAATGCTTGTTTTTACTTATATATAGATTAAAAAAACAGGGTCAGGTTGGTCAGTTCCATGACATGCGTATAAAATGTATGATTTTCGTATCAATGTGTACACCGTTAAAGGTTTGGATGAGGATGAGGATGAGGGTAACCCAAGAAAGATGCCCTGTGAACTTTTTTCTCTCTTTAGTTTTCAGTTTCTCATCCATGCTGCTGTCAAGCATGAATTAGCATTCAATGGGTTGAAAAACACTGGGGAATATCAGAAAAAAGCCTTTATTCGATTCCATATGGTAAACTTTTGTTTGTTTATCATATATATTCCATTCTGCAGAGAGAAAAACAGCTTTTATTCTAAGATAAGGGCATCACATCCGATATATATTCCCTTTAATAAAATTATATTTGTAAGTGGTCATGATCATCTTGATTTACTTTGGACATTCGATCAGAAGCTCCCCCATATATACTGTTTTAAACTTTTACATTATATTTGAAAGCCTTGTTTTTTTTTTTTGTTTTTTTTTTTTCTTTCCTGGGCATAATAGAAGTTGGAAAACATAACCCCTGGAATTGAGATTGAAGAGTGTTGCAGCGACCTTCATGGTGACTTTTAAAACTACATATGTATATCATATTATATGAATATACCATGTGCCATCAATCAGAGAGAGAAATCTTCAAAGTTGCCAGTGAATTGGGTGCAGAATTATCTGACTACAATTTACAAAGCACTTTGGTATAGTTGAAAGTAGTAAATGCCTAAATTCAAGATTCATTGCATTGCATGGGGAGACAAATTTCTACTGCTAGCTAAATTTTTTGGAGGTGAGTTTTCTGTCCTGCAGCTGAAAAGGTTGTCACTAAATTCCTCTTTTCTTGTAATGACTCAGATACCACAGTGGAACATTCCAAAGAGTTTGCTTTAATAATCAAGCCAACTCATGAACCAAGTTTTAGATGTTCAAAATTAATATGTTTAATTTGTCTTACTTAAATTAACTAAATAAATTGGTTTTCGTATACAATCCGTGAGAGCCATGAACTTCGATTGACTTGAGATAATTGTTGTCATGTATATTTATACGTAGGAAAAGTATATCAGAAACAAAATTGGAAGATGTCTATACAAAGATGATGCTGATATCCCAATGCAGAGTTTGTCAATATATGTTTTGAGCTGGTCTATGGAATTAATATTATAGAAACTGGGATATGGTGACTGGGTTGGTGGCATTGCAGGTAACTCATCTGAAGAAATCGTAGCTAAAATATCCATACACGCGCGCACGCGCACATACACATATATTTGATTAATTGGCGCGGAATACATAAGAAAACCTTTATTAATTTACAAATACATGCTCAGAGATATTAAATATTTCATGCCAGGAAATGATCCTTCTCAAATCAACCTACATGAGTTCCGTTCTCATTATTAATATTAGTCATCAGATACATAAAACTCAAAGTAGAAAATATGTATTTCAATACATATGCATACATGTAATAGAAAAGACTGAGTGAACTGAGCTCATTTTCCAGTTACATCTTCGACATTTGCTTCATAAATTTTCAAGCCTCCCTTCCATTTTCCACTCCAGACTTCATACAGACCAAAATGAAGCGTGTTGTCGGCATCCTTCATGTCAAGACTTTTAATTCTAAATGGCCGGCCGTTTCCGTTTGTATCAGGAATTGTGAATCTGCCTACATTTGAATCCTGCGCTAGTTTAACTTTTGTCCATGTGTACTTTCCCTTTTTCCCTACCTTGGCCATCAAGAAAGCTTGTATGTCTCTCCAACCAAATGCATCTGGTGCCAGTTCTACTTGAAAGCTAATTTCATACTCCCTCCCGGGATTTAAGCCAACTGTGGCCGTCACTTCCAGCCAAGAAACCTGAAGCAGCTCCACGGGCTCATTCGAGTTCGTATAATCACTCTCTATCCTGCCAAAAAAAAAAAAAAAAAGTTTGGTGGTAATATATAGCAAATGATCATATATACACAACATATAGACAATGTAAAAAGAAATTATGTCAATGTATCTGGTATAGACGTGCTATATTTGTTGATCATATTTCTCATAAAAGTGGCATGCTCACATAAGCGATCTCACTCACATGAATCTTATTCTTATGCGAGATGTAATCATCAATGTGATTAATAGTAAGTATACAAACATATAAAATACAACTCACTCATTACTTTGGTAATTTCCAATAGCGCTCATCATTTCCCCATACAATGGTAAGCCCTCGTGGTTTGATGGTGTAGCTATGGCGACCTTGCTGTAAACATTAATAGTCAATTAAACTTATTATGGGTCCATGTAAACATTAATAGCCATGTGAAAAATTATTCAAGATATTTAGCAATGAATTAATCATCATGATCCACAAAGACATATTATAAGAAATTTATTGTGACATCTTATAACATGCTTAAATAATTACCTTCTGCTCGATTATTGCATTTTGCTCTGCTTGGAAATGAGGCTTAGTCATAGCCATATGTCAACGAAATTCTTTTTTCTTCTCTGCTTCTTCTTCTTCTTCTTCAGCTGCCTCTATATTGTTTTGAAGATATAGCCTCAGTTAGCCTTTTATATATAAATTAATCCAGGACATCAGAGAAGAGAGAGAGAGAGAGAGAGAGAGAGAATCTAATGCTTTTCACAGGACAAGAAAATGCCAAAACCAAAACAAATAATAATAAAATTGAGTATGTACATAGGGAATCAAGTGATTGCTTTGGACCTTGATATGACGGTTCCTTGGCTTTCTAAAAGAAGAATATATTTGGATTATTACCAAACTGTCTTGAGAAATGTATAAATGTGAGACATGTTCATAATAAAATGTCGATTAAGATTAAGCAAATATGAGTTTAGGTTAGTTGGTCAACTCAGTGTATTCGTTCATTTGCACTAAAAAATCTTTTACTTTTACATTAGAATAATTTAGAATACTATTCTTATAATTTTTTTTTAAAAAAAAGTGAACTCATTTATCCTTTGACATGCCCACAACTTTTGTTCTTTCCCTCTCTGGTGGCTCACAATATTGGAAAACCATGCTTGGAATCTAAAATATGGTGCAAACATATTTCGTTCCAGCTAGCTTTTCCATCCAAACCCACTGACACGTATCATAGAGCTTATCTTGATCAACTTGGGTACACTTGGCTTTGCTTTGCTCGATCAGTCCCAAATTATCAGTATTTTCAACGGTGGCCGCTACTTCACCAAAGCAAATTGACATCTATTACAAGTATAAGAATAATATTAAGAATATATGGTGTTTCTTAATTGTCATTGGTTTCTTCCTTTCGGCAGGCAAAGCATAATTGTGACAGAAGATACTAGTGGGATACAATTTTGCAACTTACACTTTTAGTGACGCAAAGCACATAACTTTTAGAATCTCATTTTCTTGGTGCCAACGCGTTTGTACATAAATAAATAAATAAAATCAAATATTAAAAAATCCTTTTTATGCACATCAATAGAAGAGCAAGAGTGTGAGAAAATTTGGAAGTAATTTAGAGAACAAACTTTAAGTCAAAAGAATTTGACAAAATATAGCTTTTTGATTAACTACATGAGTTTCTTCAAGCTTTTAATTGACAAACTTCTGCGTTGCTTCTTCCCTGCACACATTACATCAAAGGTTGGCACTCTTTTGGTCAAATTGGTACCCAATATACAGTTTGGGTTCATCCCTTGATGTCATATCCAGCAAGAATGGGATCATATTCCCTTTATATGGTTTTTCTATCTTTCTTAATGTGCAAGGAATTTTAGCTATATCCAACTAAGATGACTATTATTGATGCTTATCAAACGGTCGCATGTATGAACACATAGAAAATGGGCAGTTTGTTTTTATTTTTATTTTCAAACTCCCAATTAAGAGAGCAAAATTTTGATTTTAAGATGAGGTTCATCAAACTTTCAAAAACAAGTTAAATTAAATTCTACTGCCAATACAATATATCAAATATCAATGTTACAAGAGTTCATAATACAGAAATGCTGATTCGACCCAGCACAATGAAGAGGTGGAGGAAGGGATACAATGCTTCCTACATTTCTTAATCACTTCATCTTTTCCAAAGCAGCGGATGCAGAAACCAAATCTTCCGCTGTTGCTGGTTCGTGCATCTGCAGTCATAAAAAAGGCACGATGAACAGTGAACATTTTCAAATAACAAAACTAAGCAATAGTTATCAACATGATCAAAAATCAATAAGAAAAGTGCATTTCAGCTTCACAACTCAAGAGTACATGGATATCATCTGTTATATACATAAATTGTGAATCTCAAGAAGATAGTCAATTGCATGCAACTTCACTCCAGCTCACCAAATCATGATTGATTATAGATTTTTGCCAGATCTGGTTTTAGTCCATTCAATTGTGTAACATAATGTACTAATGTCTAAAGATAATTGAAACCAAATCTAATTCCAACCCATTCAAACTTGTTAGAACGATACATATTATGATTTAAACTTCTTAGCTGAATTAGGATCAACACATCAAACCCTTGTAAAACAGGCCCTACATATATTATATAGATAATAGCTTAAAAAGCAAAGCACTTCATGGAACATAACTATTCACAGCTAATCATAACTATTCCCGATTAAATATGTAACGGTAGATCAACGATAATATATGAAACTGAAACCAACATACACAAGACACTGGCCACTGACTGATGTAACAAGATTTATCAACCACCATATGAGGTATCAAACACAAACTTACAGATTTTGCTACAGCAAGCCAGTGAAAACAACGTAAGAAAGCATCATCCTGTGAAGGGAGGCTGTCATGATTCCAATATGTGATGCTTTTATATTTCACATTCATCTCCCAACAGTTTGAGTTCCCTTCAGAAGCATTGGCTTTTCTCTTGCCAAGACTCTTCTTCCCTAGAACAAATCCTGCAGAACAATTATTATTAAGAAGAAACTCTTCAAAAATTGAAAGAGAACTTTTCATTTACATAATTTGAAAACAACATAGGATGAGACCCCTTTTGTCATGATGCATGCTCGTTTCTATGGCATGCATGTTTGCCGGCACTTTGCTTGTATGCGTTTGTGTATGTGTTGGAAACAAAGTACATTTGTAACAGAGGATCTTGATATTTGAGGAAAAAGGAAAGGAAGGCAAGACAAATGGAATTTGCTGTGATATATACAAGAAACACCATCTTGAATTAACAAGGGTATCACTTCCCTTGAAAGCTCCTATCATCCTACTCGTTTTACAACCTATGAAAGTAGAGGCTTAGCCATCAGCTCTTAAGGATAGCCACCTTTTGATAGTATAGTAGCCTCTCCCTAACATACACATCTCCAAGTCCCAAAGAACTCTATTTCTTTTTGCTGAGGAAAAGATGCGGCAGAGGGAGGTAGTAACCACTCACATAAGCCTCAATGAGGGTGATCAATTATAAGACACAACAATAGTCACCCCTACCACATTCTTTTCTTTCTGGGTCTCATTTCTCTCTCCCTTCACTTCTATATCACGAAAACATCAGTTTCACCTTTGCTCCAGAGTAAAGGTGCCAGCAGTACCCAAATACTTCCCTTCAAAGGGAGGAAGAATAAACTATAAAATGGAGCAAAAAAGGAAATGGTTTTGTAATTGGTATTTCAGACATAATGATGAGCAATGGAAAATCTTTACAATAAACGTATTGTTAGGCCTAAAAGAAAGTAACAATGAGAGTAAAGCACCACGACAATATGAGATAACCAAAGCTTATCCATGAAGAGAAAAGTGGATGAAACTTAACCAAGTAAAGCAGGTAATGTTTACAACACTTTAAAAAAGTTGGCTTATTGGCGATCTCAGACATAAAGTTAGAAGCTTTATTTGCCACCGTTCAAAACAACCCAGCTATCTAAAACATCAATGCAGAAGCATTGACCTCAAACAAACTAGAGCTAAAAAAACTAGATGAAGAAATTGACTAAGATAAGGGGCCACACAAACCAAGGTACTGAATTTACTGACAGAAACTACAATGACATACCAGAATAACCATTTGGGATGGGAATGGAGGCTCCTTGCAACTTCCTTCCTCTGAAATTAGCTTCCTGCGTCTTTAAACCCTCAGACTCAATTCCTTCATCAGCCCCAAGAAAAACCCATTACTCAGTTATGTCATATAAGTGTTTGCGCAATTGTCTGTGAGAAAAAGAGGGTACATATATTACCTACCGGTGGGTTTGGGTTTGAAGTAGTGGGAAACAGAGGAAGGGCCAGAGTATTTGATGGAGCAAGGGAGCAGGTGCACCTGACCACTCAAGTCCGCCACTTGTTCTTCTTCTTCTTCTGGCTCTCCATTTGCGTTTCTTCTCAGAACTATGGTCCCTTGGGTTCCCTTCTCCATTTTCCCCCAATTCTTTCAGACAAAATCCCTAATCTGTGTATCAGTCAGTATCTCCTTTGCCCTTCTTTCTTCAAATTCGGCTACAAATGGGCCTCCTTTCCCGCGCCTTTTCAGCCTACCGTCCAATCCCTCTACACTTAGTAAAGCTTGGTGTTTCAACTCTAGGCTAGAGATTTGGGCCAAGGCAAATTACATTTAGGCCCAGCCCACCACCATATCTTTCACAGTATTTGGGCACTCCTGTCACAGCTTATCTGCAGATTTTAATTCACATCTTCAAATGCTTTGATGCTTAGAGTCCAAGTGCAATGCAGAAACATTCAACTTCTTCCTCCTGTTCTCTGTCACACTTGTATGCGGATGAGTTTGTTTGTTTGTTTTTATTTTTTAGAACTGTTGATTTTTATCCGAATTGAACAGTCATAAAAATAGAAAAGCAGGGGAGGGGATAACAGAGCCAAGCCAAGTAATTCATTCAGCATTGTTGCTGATAGTTACTGATAACATAATAAACAAAAAACAAGTTTACATATAACTTGTTTTGAGAAGAGATCAAAATGCCAAGCTGCTTTCATTTTTATAAAGAAAAATCAATCAGTCGAAGACAGCCAGATTTTGATTGCTTTGGGGAGAGATGGCTAATTCCATGACCTGCTCGGGGCTAAGTTCACCGTCATTCTCCAAGAAGGACTTGAGCATTGCGTCGGAGAAACCACCCAACAACGTCACCCCTGGCTCTCCGGTACGCAGCGGCGCATACCACACACTGAGGAGATTCCAAATCACCAAGTGCGGCACGGCATACCCCTTCTCCTCAAACTTCCTCTGTATTTCCTCATAATCTCCGCCGCGAGGCTTCCAGCAGCCGTCACTGAAGTGTTTGAAGCAGGTGAACACAAAGACTTTCCTCACCATCTGCTCTGCCTTCACATTCTCATTCACCGCCACTTCCAGAATCAAATCATACACCTTCCCCAGATCAACCTCCCAGTCCTGACGCTCCTCCAAACTGTGCATAAAGCTGAACTTGGACTTGAGATCTTCGCCTCGTACCAAATGCAGCTGAGGTTTTTGGGTGTGACTCACCACCTTTCCTTCCCACGGCCCTTGGCTCAGATGAGACACTAACATTCCCAGAGCCACCGACTCTGACGCCGCAACGTCACAAACAGCCAAGCAGTTGTTCAGCCTCCCCTGCTTTTTGTACACGTCCTCCAGCATTCTCTTCCACTGAAGCTCAGCCGCTCGCTCGAATCCACCACTTTTGTCCACGGCGTAGCGTACGATCCAGTGTGGAAGCACAGCACCGGCATTAATCATGTTCTCGGACACGGACTCGGACTTGGACTCGGCGGCGGCAATGGCTTTTTTAAGCGCCACCATATACTTGCGAGCCGCAGAGGCAGAGAGTACATCAGAGACATCGGGCTCTCCGTCGTACACAAGACGTTGATAATAACCCCACTTGTTGGCACCTTCTTCGTCCTCTGGCGCCAAGGCTTGTCTCAAGGGCACCAAAATCTCTTTCCGCAGCCGCCGCCGCAGAGACATTGGGTTCGAAAATTCTGATTCTAATTCTCCTGGCGAGAAAACATTCCTCGCAACGGTTTCATACAGCAGTTGGTCCATAGGGGCCGGCACGAATCGGAAGCAATCAGCCGCATCGGTTATGTTGAACTCCAACTTCTTCATCTTCTTTTTCTTTTGGTCTTGCTCTTGCTCACGACGCTGCTGCTGATGCTGGTTGAATTGTTGGATATCATGCTTCAAGCACTCTGCCATAAGATCAGAAACCCGGTCGTGCAAGAACCGATAATCCGGGTCGCTGTGGTACCTGTCAGCAGCCTTGTTGGCCATGGCAGTCGTCTTCCTTCTCTTCAACAGGGCGCTTGCTTTCTCCTTAGCTTTTTCCACCTTGATTTGGCGAGTCTGTCTAGGACTAGGAGGAGGAAGAGGACAAGTTGTCCTCCTCCTTTCATTTTGTGTTAACTGGATCTGGAACTGTTTGGACTGAAATTCTTGGTTCGCGTCCTTCCTGGTCCAAGTCATAGAGTATTGATCAACCTGCAGCTGGGCATTGCCTTGTAGAAGAACCCGTGACAGAGTTTCGAGAACGTGGATAATATGGCCCCAGGCGCCTGCAATAGGCAGGAGGTTGCAGGAAAGGGTCTTGGGGTGGTTGTGGTGCAGCCAAAACGCTGCGGAGTAGAAGGCCTCGTCATCGGCTTTTTCACCGTCGTTGTCTAGGAAGTTGCAAATGAGCTTGAGGGTTGTGAGGGGATTGCAGGACCAAGCCTGCGGCAGCAGCTGCTTCGTCAGAGTCTCATGGAATTCCAACTTGGAGTGGATGCCTGATCCCATGGGACGGTGGAAATAGAGGTCGAGGCAGGGGTTGCTTGGGAGTATTCGGATTCCGGGTCGGGGCATTTGGGATCTGGATAATTGGGTGGGCGAAGATGAAGGAGCAGCAACAAGAGGAGGAGTTGTAGGAGGAGAGATACGTTGTAAAAATTGGTTCCCGCCGCATGCTTTCAGAACGGAGATCTGATTCACTCGCACTGCCTTCATACTATCTTGCCTTGTTGGTTTTGATTCCAAGAAATATTGAAATGGAGATCGGATCATCCATGCTTATAAGCCAAGACAAGAGCATACCTGTTTGTTTTACGGTTTTGCTTGGGCACCAAGGGAACGGGTGCGCTGTGGGCCCAGACTCCCTTTACTAATACTAGATTTCTTTGTTATTGAACAGCCAATTTTAGATTTTGGCTGTTTTTCAGGGTTAGAAGTCAATAGGGAGTCAGTGGCCCCCACCACTGGTCTAGTCCTAGAAACAAAGGCAACAAATCAACCTATCGGCTTCACTGCTAGCCCTTCTTTTTTTTTTTTTTTTTTTTCCAAAGGGTAGTTGTGTTTAATAAAATTAGGATCATTATAGGATTTTATTTTTAATTTTGATTTTTGTTAATACGAAAAAAGTATGAATTTATCGTATTAACTTTATTTAATTGTTAATGTTTATATTAATTAATAATATTTTCTGATATTTTAAATATTTTATTATTATTTACCTTTTACTTTATATATATAGAGGTCTGACTTTATAATAGTACAGATGTATATATGATTACATACGCTAAACATACGGCAAGTTTTAAGAGAGATCTCACTCACATATCTTTTAGTTTAGTAGGAACCTCACATTTTCATGCAACAAAATTGGAGTGCTACTAAACGAAGCCTAAAATTAATTGAGTATACCTTATGATCTAAGTACACCCTAATATTTTAATCAAAATGTAAAACTAATTAAGTAAACCCTACTTTACTACCAAAATACCCTTGGTACACCCTAATAAACTCTATCACACGACACCCTATTTGATATTCATGTTTTAGTTCAACAGTTTAATTAGCCAAGTGGTGTTTTCTTTCATACCACGACACTGCAATAGAGCTGCACATGAGGTGGCAGTCTATGTTTCTATGATGGGTGGTAATAAAGTTTGGGATCAAGCATGTCCAGCATGGGTAGTGATGTAAACTATCTTATTCATCTTTAATAAATTCTCCTGATGTTTTGACCCAAAAAAGGATATGCTAGTAGAGTTACAATCGTCAGGAAGCTCACAATCATCCCTCCTAGAAGAAAGCCCTATCGACAACCCCCTATTCACCCAAATTTCCTTGGGTCTGCTCTTGCTTTTTCTGGGGTCAGAAGCCTATTTCATTCTCCACAGGTTTCCCAACATGGTTCTTTCGCTTCCTCAGTACCCTAAATTTTGTTGAACACTAACAAGTCTCATAATGGTTGGAATCAGGGAAGCATTTTTCTTGCTTAGTCCTTTCATTAGGGTTGAATATGGTGAGTAGGGTGTATTTATTAAAATTATATTTGTTTTACAATTCAATATATCTTTTTTGGTCATTTTATATTAGGGTAAATTAGTAATTCAATAAATATTTTGGTAGTATGGTGTATTCAGTTAAGTTTAGGGTTCGTTTAGCAACACTCTAAAATTGGGATGCAAACTCAAACTTGAAATTGGTTTTACTCAAAGTGGACGTGATCTCTATAAGGCAAGGCATGCCTTTCGAAACTAGAGGCATAACCAAAATCACATATTAAAAATGACAAGGTTTGTATGTCATCATGGGAAGATAATGGTCAACGGGTTTAAAGGGAGATTCACTATTATACCCAATATAGGAGCCCAAATTATTTAAAAAAACTTTATATAAAATGGACTTTAGAGCCCAAAACTCATTTACAACATAACAAAAGGCTTTTAACTTCTTTTAAATTGCAAAACTGCCATTGATTTCTTAAAACAAACCCAATCCAAAAACATCATAAAAAAAACCCAAAACACTCAATAAGGCATCAAAGTAATTTAATCAAAATTAAATTCAATAGGGCCAGTTGTCATTTTTTGGATTTGTTTATAGAAATTAAATAGTTTAGGGTTTATTTATAGTTTTAGTGCTAAGAATGAGTATATGACTAAATATCTCTTTGTGATATTTACTGGTAGCTATAAATTTGTCAAAAAACTTTTTCTTTTCACATGATCCGGTTCATGTGTGTGATATTTTATTTATAACATATAGTGATATACCCATTCTTAGCACTAATATTATAAATAAACCCTACACCATTGAATTTCTATAAACAAACCCAAAAAAAATCCAAAAAATGACAGCTGGCCTTATTGAATTTAATATTGATTATTAAATTACTTTGATGCCCTATTGAGTGTTTTGGGTATTTTTATGAGATTTTGGAGTTGGGCTTGTTTTAAGAAATTGATGGCAGTTTTGTAATTTATAAGAAGTTAAAAGCCTATTTGTTATGTTATAAATGGGCTTTGGGTGTGTTTCTAAAGTCCATTTTATATGAGGTATTTTTATAATTTGGACTCCTATATTGGGTATAATAGTGAATCTCCCTAAAAATATTTCTATTACTTAGAGCATTTGCGATGGTTGCTCAACAATTCATTTAAGTTCAGTTCAATAGTTTGATTTATTGAACTGAACTGCAATTTCACTTCTAGTGGCGCAATTCAATATCTTTCAAATTAAAAACTATATATTTTTTAAATAATTGAATAAAATAAAATGAATAAAGGTAATTACGATAATAATTATACAATTAAAATGGTTTCAAAGAGATCTTTAAAAAGAGAGCAATTAAATATATATATATATATATAAATAATAACAAGCTTTTCTTTAGTTGGTGACATATATTATATTAACAATTTAAAAAAAGAAAAAAAAAAGAAATAGAAGTTGAGATTAAATGAGAACACATCAGAGCACATCTTTTCCAGGTTATTATAAAAAGTAATGTTGTCCATGTGTCAATAAAAGAGAGACTGTAGAGTTATTATGGTGGGCCAACTTATTGAAATGAATTTCATTTCAGAGTTCATTTTATTGACCACTGAAATGAACTATTGATCCCTAAAATAAAATATTGATCTCTGAAATGAATTGAACTTTACCATTGCAAAGTCAAAAGTTCAATTTATTGAAATAAAATTGAAATGACCTTCACCATTGCACATGCTCTTACCATAGAAATTGCAACATATATATATATATATATATATATATATACACACACACACAATTATTCTCTTATCCAGATATCCGTACGTTATTATCGTGTGGATGATATTGTAAACAGGTAGGAAAGTAAGAAGGGGTAGTACAAATATATATGGCGTCCGCACATTAATAACGTCCAAATATTTGCATAAAAGAATTTATATATATATATATATTATATTATATTTGCACTAGATAAGGAGGCCCATGCTAGAAATTGGGACAGCCAACATAAGAATTTTGGCCCAACTTAGACACACCCAGTAGTGTAGTCTATATATATTGGTACCCTTATCTTCTTCCTTTTCCACTCCCACCTATCATATTCCCATATATTACTTTCTCCTCAAGACTTACTTTTTTAATCTTCTTACATTTTATTGTCTTTTCTCTTTGATTTGTGAAATGGCAAGAACGTGAAAACATCCGAAGATGTGTTGAAGAACAATAAGAGAACCAACAGTCGACATTTAAGAGTCGAACAACAAGGAAAGGCCACACTACAATATTACAAAAACTTGGAGGTTTTTGTAATATTGTCTTGATTAATTGTCTTGATTAATTGACATGTTAGACTCTATAATATTGCAAAAGAAGAGAGACTGCTAGGGTTTTTCCAAGTCAACTAGGGTTTGAGATTTTGATGGCGCTAGATTCTTGACGTGATCTATTCTTCTTTTGAACCAAAGTTTCTGTGCGAGGGAGTTTGTGTGTTTGAGAAGAGAATGGATTGAGCAATGTTTTGACTACCATCTGCGGTTATTGAAACGAAACCGTGGGGGAATTTAGATTGATGCTTGCCCGGGAAGGAATCGATGTCATGAAGGGGTCGTAGTTTTCTTTGGTGGCATGGGTTTTAACGTCTAAGGTGGTTCACTTTGATGGATTTGTCGGGGTTTTCTTTAAGTTATGGAGTGGTGGAGATGCAATGTCGATTTAAGAGATTAAATATTGGAAATTTCTGATTCTATTTCCGAGCACAAGGGGCAAGTTTTGTGTGTTGGACGCGGAACCCTAATCTAATAGTGAGAATTTGGTACTTCTATCAAAAGTAAGGCTCGATGAGGATGCACAAGAGGTGAAACTGACTATGGTGGCCTTTTGGGTTTAGATTCATAGTGCACCCTTGCTTAATAAGACAACTGTGGTTGCTAGAAATATTGGTTCGTTAATAAGACATGCTTTGAAGGCTAACCATACTGTGGGGGAAGAATGCATTGGGCGGTTTTTGAGAGTTCACATTTGTTTGGATATGAAGCAACCGCTCATTGATTTTCCTGATGATCGAGCAACATGGGTAGACTTTCGTTATGAATTTATGCTAGAATATTGTTTTCTTTATTGCTCTCTAGGACACCCGAGTCGTATTTGTGTAGAGAAGGTGAGTGTTATGCATGATGGGACTCAAGGTCTGCAAGATCATATGTTGGCCTTCGTGGGGCTAGAGGCTGGCAAGGACATGCGAGGGCGAAAACTCTATCTACATGGACAGAAATCCCCTAATGACTTCACTAACAGGACTTATGGGGACAAATCAAATAGTGATGCTCATAGGCGTAGCTATACCCATACTAAAGGCTTGGTGGAGGGTATGGGAGGCAGTAGAGTAGATTGTTGTGATTAGAGGATAAGGCGAAGGGAAAAACGTGTGACTCTACCTTGGATGAGAGAATTTGTGCATCGTGAGAGTGGGAAGAACGCCGCAAATAGGTTTGAGAGGCTACTTGGGAGGCCGGAATCTTGGAAAGATGTGGTGATACTAAGTCTACGCATGCTAAATCTTCGTATATTCCCCAACGAGTTGGTGACGCAATTCAAGTTTTTGCTAAAGATGGGACGATTATGAATTGAATGAGGAGGTAATCGACGAGGAGGAGACCAGAGTTAGAAGAAGCGAACATGTTCATCTGGGTAACCAAGGTGCTGCCTAGAGGGATTTGAGTGTTCTGCATGGCTTGTTGACCCAAATATTAGACCCATTTAACTTGGGACAATTGATTAATGCCCAACCCATTGGTACATAGTGGTTCTAATAGAAACAAAAAATCAGAGCAACCGCTATGGCTATTTGAAGAGACAACTTACTATGAATTTTATACATGTAGTTGAACCATGTGGATTGAGTGGCAGGTTATATATATTTTGGAAGAAGATGCCACAAGTTTTTTTATACTAAAATATGCAGATTTTTGTTGAAAGTTGTCATTCAGGATGCTGAGAATTGAGCTACGTAGCATTTTTTTATTTTTATTTTTATGTTTACACAAGTATTGAAGAACATTTGAGAAGAACTCAATGGCAAACATCATATGAGAAGGTGGAAAGGTGTCATGAAGCTTGCTTGATTACAGAGGATTTTGATGACATTATGGATGTAACGAAGAAACGTTACAAATAGCCTCAAACTTAGAGAAGTTTGCAGCCAATAGTCACATGTTGGATTTGGGATATGTGGGTTATCCATTTACATGGGGGAATTGACAACATGATGGGGGAATAATGGAACGATTGGATATGAGGATGGGTAATGATCAATGAGTGGCTATGTATTTGGTAGCATTGCTTTATCATGTGATGGTGGAAGGATCCGACCACACTACACTTTTGTTGCATACTCAAGGCCCAGCTCGAAAATGAT